>NC_092263.1:4586414-4678914 GCF_036320965.1 Panulirus ornatus | reverse complement strand
AATCATAGTTAAGTGAGGAGCAGCCACGTGTCGCCCAACAAGGTAAGTATAAGTAAATACTTTACACAATCATCTGTAGTTACTTAAATGTTGTACGAGGAAGTACTGTTGTTCAAGATTTATGTAATGGTTTCTTAATCATATTTTGTATATTGTAATAACCAATGGGAGGTTTAGGGATCCCTGGTTTACTGTGATGGGAGGGTTAGGGATCCCTGGTTTACTGTGATGGGAGGGTTAGGGATCCCTGGTTTACTGTGATGGGAGGGTTAGGGACCCCTGGTTTACTGTGATGGGAGGGTTAGGGACCCCTGGTTTACTGTGATGGGAGGGTTAGGGACCCCTGGTTTACTGTGATGGGAGGGTTAGGGATCCCTGGTTTACTGTGATGGGAGGGTTTAGGGATCCCTGGTTTACTGTGATGGGAAGGTTAGGGATCCCTGGTTTACTGTGATGGGAGGGTTAGGGATCCCTGGTTTACTGTGATGGGAGGGTTAGGGATCCCTGGTTTACTGTGATGGGAGGGTTAGGGATCTTCGGTGTAGCCTGCAGGAATTTAAGACAGGTAATCTCGTACCATAACAACTTGTAACATGTCATCTTGGTCATCAGTATACAGTCATACATGCGCTGTGGTCGCTGGCCCACACATGTCTTGTGGTAGCCATGTACGAACCTGGTATACAGTGTCGTCTCGTAGATGCACGAGCCTGGTATACAGTGTCGTCTCGTAGATGCACGAGCCTGGTATACAGTGTCGTCTCGTAGATGCACGAGCCTGGTATACAGTGTCGTCTCGTAGATGCACGAGCCTGGTATACAGTGTCGTCTCGTAGATGCACGAGCCTGGTATACAGTGTCGTCTCGTAGATGCACGAGCCTGGTATACAGTGTCGTCTCGTAGATGCACGAGCCTGGTATACAGTGTCGTCTCGTAGATGCACGAGCCTGGTATACAGTGTCGTCTCGTAGATGCACGAGCCTGGTATACAGTGTCGTCTCGTAGATGCACGAACCTGGTATACAGTGTCGTCTCGTAGATGCACGAACCTGGTATACAGTGTCGTCTCGTAGATGCACGAGCCTGGTATACAGTGTCGTCTCGTAGATGCACGAACCTGGTATACAGTGTCGTCTCGTAGATGCACGAGCCTGGTATACAGTGTCGTCTCGTAGATGCACGAACCTGGTATACAGTGTCGTCTCGTAGATGTACGAGCCTAGTATACAGTGTCGTCTCGTAGATGCACGAGCCTGGTATACAGTGTCGTCTCGTAGATGCACGAGCCTGGTATACAGTGTCGTCTCGTAGATGCACGAGCCTGGTATACAGTGTCGTCTCGTAGATGCACGAGCCTGGTATACAGTGTCGTCTCGTAGATGCACGAGCCTGGTATACAGTGTCGTCTCGTAGATGTATGTTTTCCATTGAGCGAGGCGTCATGATTGTGGTGGTAACACAGAGAGACCTTCACAAGCTACAACATCACTAGGAAGGTTGTGATATCAAACTACGTGCGTCACAAACCTACCATCGTCACACGATCCATGACCGTCACACGGCCCACCACCGCCCCACGACTCACCACCGTCACACGACCCACCACCGCCCCACGATCCATCACCATCACATGATCCACCATCGTCACACGACCCACCATCGTCACATAACCCACCACCGTCACATAACCCACCATCGTCACACGACCCACCATCGTCACACGACCCACCATCGTCACACGACCCACCATCGTCACATAACCCACCACCGTCACATAACCCACCATCGTCACACGACCCACCATCGTCACACGACCCACCATCGTCACACGACCCACCATCGTCACACGAACCACTACCGTCACACATACAACATAACGTGAAGTAGATCATCCAATTGTGTTTTATTACATTGTATCTGTTGCTGACATTTGGTGTATGACCCGTACTGTGTACATCAAAATATATTGTTTCACTCATTTCACGAAGCAAATACTTGTGATTTCCATCATCAGAAACAACGATTTTCTACAGGGGTCATTTACAGGGGTCATCTACAGGGTCATCTACAGGGATCATCTACAGGGGTCATCTACAGGGGTCATTTACAGGGGTCATCTACAGGGTCATCTACAGGGATCATCTACAGGGGTCATCTACAGGGGTCATCTACAGTGTCATCTACAGGGGTCATCTACAGTGTCATCTACAGGGGTCATCTACAGGGGTCATCTACAGGGGTCATCTATAGGGGTCATCTACAGGGGTCATCTGCAGGGATCATCTACAGGGGTCATCTACAGTGGTCATCTACAAGGGTCATCTACAGGGGTCATCTACAGGGGTCATCTACAGGGGTCATCTACAGGGGTCATCTACAGGGGTCATCTACAGGGTCATCTACAGGGGTCATCTACAGGGGTCATCTACAGGGGTCATCTACAGGGGCCATATTTTGTTTGAAGGAAAATATGAATTTTGTGAAAACCTTTTATTTCTTTGTTGGGTAAATCAACATCACTTGTTTGCGAGTCCAGCGTGGTTTGATGCCCTTGAACAGGGGGGGGGGGGGTCTAACTGACCAGAGCCCCCCCCTTCTTCCCCTCCTTTATAAGCATCGGTCAACTTGGCTTCTTTCAAGACACCCCCACAGATCCCCCAACACAAGGCACCCCCACAGATCACCCCCCCATACAAGACATCCCCCACAGAACCCCCCCATACAAGACGCCCCCACAGATCCCCCTATACAAGACACCCTCACATATCCCCCCATACAAGACACCCTTACATATCCCCCTATACAAGACATCCCCCAGAGAACCCCCCATACAAGGCACCCCCGCAGATCCCCCCATACAAGGCACCCCCACAGATCCCCCCATACAAGGCACCCCCACACATGCACACCATCATCATCACCATAAGTTCTGTGTTATCGCCAGATAGATGGGCTGGACGGATCTCGGTGGGCGACTGTCGTGTGTTCGTTTTGGTAAGCGATGTCACACACACGACCCGTCCATCTTTATCTTCACTTCAACAACATCTGAAAACTACATGACCTTATCTTGCACACTTGGGCCATGGCTCCAGCCAGGTCATGTGATGTGAACATCTGTTCATTGTGAGGGCGTCGGTGAACTCCTCATGTGAGTCTGGAGTTCTAATGTTCACGTAATCGCGTCTGTTATGAACACATGAACAGGATATATAATTATATATATCATGAGAGGGGAGAAAATTGACAACAAACATGACAGTTCGATACATTTCCCAAAACCAACTCGTATTGAATATCTTCAGGCAGACGAAACGCTCAGAAAATGCATCATCAACCACTGTCATTCATGTCTGTTGGTTGATGACAACTTTTCATGGCTTGACTACGCTCACTGGGATTAATACAGCTAGGTTAATCCTACTGTCAGATGACCACCATTGTGAAATGTGGCCTTTTTTTTCGCTCTAGAAACATTGACTGGTTCGTCCGTTCCCAGGGTATACACAGACGAGCGGTAGGTTCACTTTGTGTAGTTCTTGGGTTGTTTAGAAATACATCGAATGATTACTGGCCAATATACGCACAAATACAGACGTGGACATGCGCACTGACACACGAGTGTGGGTATATAAAGAGGGAACACACACACACACACACACACACACACACACACACACACACACACACACACACACACACACACACACACACACACATACTCGTATGAGACACACACACACACACACTCGTATGAGACACACACACACACACACACACACACACACATACTCGTATGAGACACACACACACACACACACATACTCGTATGAGACACACACACACACACACACATACTCGTATGAGACACACACACACACACACACACACACACACACATACTCGTATGAGACACACACACACACACACACATACTCGTATGAGACACACACACACACACACACATACTCGTATGAGACACACACACACACACACACATACTCGTATGAGACACACACACACACACACACATACTCGTATGAGACACACACACACACACACACACATACTCGTATGAGACACACACACACACTCGTATGAGACACACACACACACTCGTATGACACACACACACACACACACACACCACACACACACACACACACACACACACACACACACACATACTCGTATGAGACACACACACACTTGTATGAGACACACACACACACACACACACTCGTATGAGAGTATGAATTTATAGCTACAACCCACCAGTGAAGTACAACCTTGCTGACGTAGGAGTGTTGTAGTGATGGCCAGAACCATCATACAACCTCCGTCTCAGTAGGTTGCTGGTCTTGCCCCATGTACACTAAGCTACGGGTCAACACGTAACCATGACCCTACCACCTGTCACACATTGATCCACCCTCACTTCTGGTAGCCATGACCATGTAACCACTCATCCTCCTCTGGCCACCTCCCTACCTAGCGCAGGGGACTGACTCTCAGAAAGACCGCTTCGTACCCAAGTTCATTTCGTATCCAAGACTTTTCGTACCAACGGGGACTTTAAACGCTCATTATCACACACACACGCACACCACACACACACACACACACACACACACACACACACACACACACACACACACAACATATATGGTCATTCACTGGGCATATATGTGATTTCATTATGTTAATATCCTGTTTATGCATTCTCTCTCTCTCTCTCTCTCTCTCTCTCTCTCTCTCTCTCTCTCTCTCTCTCTCTCTCTCTCTCTCTCTCTCTCTCTCTCTCTCTCTCTCCCCGGTGTGAACAATAACCATCATATAAGTTGCCTTGCTCACGGTGTTTATCTGGCCACAAGATCGGACGCTGTCAGAAATGATCGCCAGCAGATTGTCTCGCTGCCAAGTTATCAAGAGCTTAGTATTTACGGCTTAGCCAACACTGCTGCTCCTCCGTCTGCCTCAACATCACCTGTGTTATTGTGTTCAGCGTCATGGCGTCGCTGCTGCTCTGTTATCCTTCTTTTCTCTCTCTAACTGTGACTGTTTTACCATTAGAGACCTGGCACTAGAGAACTGTCATTAGAGAACTATCAGTAGAGAACTGTCATTAGAAAACTGTCATTAAAGTGAGAGGGAGAGAGAAAGACATGTTCGTTGTTACAATGAACATCACTAATTGATGTTTATGTCAGTATAGTGATGTACCAGGGTCCGGGATGGTCCAGTGTCCCGGCCAGTATAGTGATGATGTACCAGGGTCTGGGATGGTCCAGTGTCCCCGACAGTATAGTGATGATGTACCAGGGGCTGGGATGGTCCAGTGTCCCGGCCAGTATAGTGATGGTGTACCAGGGGCTGTGATGATCCAGTGTCCCGACCAGTATAGTGGTGATGTACCAGGGGCTGGGATGGTCCAGTGTCCCGGCCAGTATAGTGATAATGTACCAGGGGCTGGAATGGTCCAGTGTCCCGGCCAGTATAGTGATGATGTACCAGGGGCTGGGATGGACCGGTGTCCCGGCCAGTATAGTGATGTCTGCAATGTGTACCCCCACTCAGCCCCAGGTGTTATCGGACTCCCCATTGCTGGAGGTTACACCGCGAGTGGAAAGTTATTTTTAACGAGGGTGGGTCATCGTTCGTCTGACCTCACATCTGGTCCAGCTGCTCCTGAAGCATTAGCAGTCTAGTGGTTACAGGTGGATGGTTCCATCGGTCCATATCAGCCATAACATCTCCACAGACATCAGTCATGAGTGACCTTAGGTTGGGCTTCGGTAACTCAGTCTAGAAATGGCTGGAGTGGCTTGTAATTTGGCATCAATGCAGTGTGGTTCCCCTTGTGTAAGTGAGTTACGTGAGAGTGTGTGTATGGTGTCTTCTCTGGATGAGCCCTCTCCCGTGAGAGAGAGAGAGAGAGAGAGAGAGAGAGAGAGAGAGAGAGAGAGAGAGAGAGAGAGAGAGAGAGAGAGAGAGAGAGAACACAAGCGACCAAGAAACTCTTCTTTCTTTTTTTTAACTTGTAACTAAGTCATGACAGAGGGACATCACATGGTAGACTGTTACTCTAAACCAGGTTAGGTTAGGTTAGGTTAGGTTAGGTCCACACTGGTGTCAGGATGGACCACCGTGCTGCCACACTGGTGTCAGGATGGACCACCGTGCTGCCACACTGGTGTCAGGATGGACCACCGTGCTGCCACACTGGTGTCAGGATGGACCACCGTGCTGCCACACTGGTGTCAGGATGGACCACTGTGCTGCCACACTGGTCTCCACCTGGCAGCGATAGCCACACACTCCGTGAGTGTGTATATGTGACCCCAGAGTTAACCTTAACACCTGAAGAAACTGTTAGATACACTTCGGTCGTTGGGTGGATCTTGATGGTAACAACCTGAATGACCCAGGCGGTCGTTGGGTGTTGCTGGATGGTAACAGCTTTAATGGCCAAGGCGGTCGTTGGGTGTTGCTTGACGGTAACAGCCTTAATGACCAAGGCGGTCGTTGGGTGTTGCTTGACGGTAACAGCCTTAATGACCAAGGCGGTCGTTGGGTGTTGCTGGATGATAACAGCCTTAATGACCAAGGTGGTCGTTGGATGTATCTTGATGGTAACAACCTGAATGACCTAGGTGGTCGTTGGGTGTTGCTGGATGGTAACAGCCTTAATGACCCAGGCAGTTGGAGGGCCGTAAAAGCTTGTATCACCAACCACCCCAGCCAGTTCAGATATCTCGTCTTAGCTTTGTAGATGTTCATATATCGTCTTCTGTAGCCTCCCTTGAAGGAGGTTCTCTTCTTATTGAAGGAAAATGTCCTCTGGTTACTGTATGTGTTTCAGCCAACCTATCTTGTTGTACCTGTGTTGAATGCGAGCTCTCAAAGCACTGCTTTGTTGAATTACCAAATTCAGTCAATTTCTCGTGTTAGAACTGTGGCCTCGACCACGTATCAGCATGGGAGTCTCCTTCTTACCATGTCTTAGCATAGAGTCTATTTCTCATCTTCTGCCAACACAAACGCCATTCATCTCTTTCTCTCATACATATTCGTTATTTCCCTCGTGATTGAGGCAGCGTTCACAACAAACGACTGCATCTAAAAAGCTACATAGATCCTCGTCTGGCTCCTTCCTCTGTTCCTTCCTTTGGAAAGAGGTAAAGGAGGGAAGGATATCCAGACCCCCTGCTCCCACCCCTCTCAGTCGCCATCTGCGTTGTACACAATAGATATGTGGGCGGTGTTCTGTCTCTCCTCTTCCCTCCTCAACGTGTAATGATTTTCTTTTGAGTGATTCATCAGAGTCAAATTCATCTTATCCTCGATATGGAATGCAGAAATTTGTCTATCATTTTTTTTGGTGTTCAGAGCTGAAAAACCTTAAGAACTTTTACACCGACCCAGAAAGGCTAAATTGCACAATGTTATTCATGACTTACCTCTAAATCTTCTTTAAGAAGGAACACGTTATACTTACAACGTATTTTCCTCACTACTTGCTTGTACCTTTGCACTGACGTTGTCATATTTTCCTTGGATGTAGATGTTCGTCGTCTTGTCCCTTTCCACGTGCCCTCCAGCCCGACACCACACAGTCTGCCACAGTGCCAGGCTGGTGGTGGCGGCGGGCGAGGGAGACAGACCTGAGCGGCCTCCACCACAACAGACTCTTGCAAGAACCAGGATGAATCTTTTTCGAAGACGATAATTTCCCTTCTCCACTGACGAGATCCCCGAAATCCCTCCTTGATTATCTTCGTAAATTATAAAGATAAATAGTATCAAACGAGAATCTCAAAATCATCTCAGTTATTGCCTTTAGCTTAATGATCATTGTCTCAATAATTGATCCAAATGATTACCCTTCACTGAAATCGGTTGACCCCATCCGTCCCTTTCCTCACGTCCGCCTCAGAATCTCAACCCTCAGTATTTACTCTTTGTCATCGACATCTGCACCAGCAGGTGGCAAGACGTCGCCAGGTTCTGATCCATATAGATACGTTTCCTGAAATAACCAACTTCTTCTTCAGTATTTTTATTTTCCCAAATCTCTCATCTTATTTCTAACCTCTGAAAACTTGTTGACTTTCCTTATCATCTCTCCTTCTCTGCCCATACACTCAGGTGCCCTCAAGACATCCATTAACCTTAGACAGCTGTGATAGATGAGCAGCATCCCTGCCATATAAAGGTTCCACACCTAATCCTTCCATATAAAGGATCAGATTCACCTTCCATGTAAAGGATCAGATCCATCTTTGCTGCTCGGTTGTCTATACTATCCTAGGTGGGAGGGAAGGGGCCACTCACAAGATGGCCTGCCAAAGCCTCATTGTGAGGCTTGGCTCGTCTGGATAATAGGTTTTCCATGCCTCATTGTGAGGGATGGCTTGTTTGGATGATAGGCTTGCAAGGCCTCATTGTGAAGGGTCGCTTCGCCCAGACGATAATAATAGTGAGGGGAAATAATGAGTTCGAAGCTAGAGGCACACTGACCTCTACCTCCCTTAATCCATCCTCCCTCATTCTTTGCCCACTTTCTCCCTTCTCCCTTTGCCCGTTTCCCGTCCCTTTCCCCGTTTTCCTCCTCTTTCCTCACCTCTCACTCCACAGTGGTCGTCCACCTAACTGAGGCAGGTTAGTGTGCGTCTGGTGCGCGTGTTCATCCCATTGTATCATCTTGTGCCGTGAGTCCTGTGGACTCGCTCTCATATCTAAGTTATCTAATCTACTAGAACTGCTTCTATTACACTAGAAATAGCATTAGTATACTAGAACGACTTCCACTCTACTAGCACTAGTCTACAAGAACTTGACCCATACGTATGACAGACCATGTACCATTTCTTGCACGATACACTGGCACGTCCTCCTGTTACCTTCTACTGAAAACATTTGTTCCACAATTATCAATATGGTAATGGAGGGCTGTGCTCCTCTCTACGGGGGAAAGCTCATTTGACTTGCTGATGGATAACTCTCTTCTCAGACTCTCTCATGGGTAATAATGAATCAAACCTTTTTCTGTACCGAGATATATATGTGAATACGATACACATTGGAAGAGCTTCGATTTTCCTGTAAGAATTCCTCTTTTGTGTTTAAAGTTCTTTGTATATATATATTATACTTAGTCGCTGTCTCCCGCGTTGGCGAGATAGCGCAAGGAAACAGACGAAAGAATGGCCCAACCCCCACATACACATGTATATACATACACGCCCACACACGCATAGATCCTGAAGCAGTGTAAGTGCATTGCTAATAATTCACGAGCCAGAGAACACACGTAGGCACATGACTCGCACTATATTGATCTCGTGTTATATATTCTATCCCCAGTGCATCATGACAGACCCAGGAGAGACAGCCTCATGCACGCCCCAGCCCTCTGGCTTAATGTGAAACGTAGATTCACTGCCTCTCTTCCTTTCCAATTTACACACTGAATTGATTCCTATTCACACCGCCACATCCATAACACGTTTCCCTATCAATTCTCCACCACCTTCATATGAAGTATTGCAGTCCCCTATCCATCACTGTCTCACGACATCTATCCATTCTAAAGCTGTCTGTCCTTCTTTACTGTTCCTTCAAATGTTGCTATTCCACATCTCCTTGGCCAGCCTATCGTCTCTCTGGACCTTCTACGGAGATACACGAATCCTGAGAGAGTAATCTATATGGAGATTGACAATCGTTATTTCAGAGGTGGTTAGCATACATATGTAGATCCATATATGGTCCTACTGCATTGTACAGCACAACATCTGGAGAGCAAAAGTGAACAAATGAAGCCTTTTTTTTTTTTTCCTCTGCGCTATGTATGACACGAGACTGCGAATAGACACACACACACACACACACACACACACACACACACACACACACACACACAGATTGGAAAGGATCACAATTTTGCGCGTGATCGAGTGAAGGTGTATACAAATTGGATAGCTTTATTGTTGATGAAATATGTAAACATTTCACCTTCGCATCCACATAATTAGTGTATGATACGCTCGTTGTCTGTCTTGGACAACCGCATGTTTACCAAATGGCGTCCTAGCTTCGTCTCTTCGTTGTATATCAACTGACTGTTATATGTCTCTCTTGTGTCTCCCCAGATGATGTGATTATTACACGAAAGTGCACTTGGGAACTTATCGTGTTTTATTTTCCCCGTGGACTCATAGGAATATCTTGATCACGCGCAAAATTGTGATCCTTTCCAATATATATATATATATATATATATATATATATATATATATATATATATATATATATATATATATATATATATATATATACCGGCGGGTCATACCGATGCCTCGGCGGGTCATACCGTTGCATCGGCAGGTCATACCAATGTATCGGCGGGTCACATCAATGTATCGGCGGGTCATACCGATGCATCGGTGGGTCATAACGTTTATCGGTGGGTCATAACGTTTATCGGCGGATCATACCGATGTATCGATGGGTCATACCGATTTATCAGCTGTTCTCATGTTCAGTAATGTTTACAGTCATAACAGAGGCCAGTGAAGGTTGCAACAATGTGCATGGGTTCTGGGACGCATCTTTCTCATGTCAGACGCACGTTTGTCATGTCAGACGCACGTTTGTCATGTCAGACGCACGTTTGTCATGTCAGACGCACGTTTGTCATGTCAGACGCACGTTTGTCATGTCAGACGCAACTTTGTCATGTCAGACGCACGTTTATCATGTCAGACGCATGTTTATAAGCATTTGAACAATTGTGTTCCTCCAACTGAAGCTGTTGTGGTTACACACACACACACACACACACACACACACACAGACAATGAGTTACGGCCACTTCCCTCATGAGGCAGATCTCCAGTAAGACAGATGTGGTGATTTGGTGAGTGGAGGGGCCACTGTTAGCGTGTGGAGGGGTTGCTGTTAACGTGTGGAGGGGCCACTGTTAGCGTGTGGAGGGGCCACTGTTAGCGTGTGGAGGGGTTGCTGTTAACGTGTGGAGGGGCCACTGTTAGCGTGTGGAGAGGCCACTGTTAGCGTGTGGAAGGGCCGCTGTTAGCGTGTGGAGGGGCCACTGTTAGCGTGTGGAGGGGCCACTGTTAGCGTGTGGAGGGGCCACTGTTAGCGTGTGGAAGGGCCGTTCTTAGTGTGTAAAGGGGCCGTTGTTAGCGTGTGGAGGGGCTGCTGTTAGCGCGTGGAGGGGCTGCTGTTAGCGCGTGGAGGGGCCGCTGTTAGCGCGTGGAGGGACTGCTGTTAGCGCGTGGAGGGACTGTTGTTAGCCTGTAAAGATGTACGGCAGGAATTCTAAAAAGACGTCTCCTGCAGGAGTAACCAAGTCGTGTCTAACGACACGTTATGATGGAGATTCATCTGCTTGTTCCTGGACGTGAAGCCCTGTGGGCATCTCTCACCTGAGCTCGGCAAAAGACGGATCAGGAATGAGTGACTTTCGTTAGTGAACTGATCTTCTCCTACCTGCTACGAGCGATGACTCCAGGAAGATGTTGTTCAAGTGTCAGTAACGTTTGTGTGGAGATGTGTCTGACAGAACTCCAGGTGGAGGGAAGTTCAAAGAATTGCCCACTGGGTGTTTTCCTATTGCCTACCTGAACCCCCTCTGACGTGTACATGTGAACCCCCTCTAATGTGTACATGTGAACCCCCTCTGACGTGTACATGTGAACCCCCTCTGACGTGTACATGTGTATGTTAAATGAAAGATAGTAAGGAAACCTGAAAACAAGAGAGAATGATTTATTTTTCTCGGTTCACTTTCCCTCTTCTATAGGTATTATTTTTTTTTGCACCCGAGAGCTGGCTGCTTGTGTGCCCCCCACCACTAGCTAGACCACGCAATACTCGGCAAGTTGCTGCGTCACATGAATACTGTGTGGCCACCATTAATTCAAGGGTGGGCCGTTTTGATAACTGTATCTTTCCCTACACGTCGAAGCTTTGGAACTCTGTACCCTCTCACGTCTTCCCCAACAACTATGACTTGGCACGTTTTAAAATGCAGTCTTGTCACTTCCTTCAAAATTCCTCAATATTTTTCTCTGCCTCTTCTTTCTCCCATTTATTAACCTCGTTATATTTCAATCACGGCCCGGCCTTGATGTGGACTTTTCTCTGCGTCAGGAGCCTCCAACGTAAAAAAAGAAAACTTTAAAAAAAATTCCTTCTCTCCCTCCTGAAGAAGACTTTATTGAAGTTATTCGACAAAAATAACCTCTTAGGCTCTTGCGTTCATTAATCTTTAACTTTTAATCCATTTATCACTCTGGATAACACTGAAGACGGCTACTCCTGTCTACCATGGAAGCCACTTCACAGATGGTCAAGATTCGCAGGTGGAGCACATGAAGGAGGTGCAACCCTGATGGTCTGTGTGGTCAAGTCCAGCAGAGCAGAGCTGGGTGACAACCACCCTCCCCGACCTGAGTCATACTGTTCCCCACTGTGGGATCACCACTGTGGGATCACCACTGTGGGATCACCACTGTGGGATAACCACTCTGGGATCACCCATTCGTCGTATGTCATCCATTCATTGCCTTGCTTGCTCGTGTGAGTGTGTGAGTGTGTGTGTGTGTGTGTGTGTGTGTGTGTGTGTGTGTGTGTGTGCTCGTAGACACGTCTTTCATCTCGTACAAGAGTTGTAACTCAGCTTCAAGTGTTGTCCTGGTGAAGGTGGCAAATGCAACATCGACCACAGCGGGATCTTGGTGAGTCCAGTCTTGCTGCTGCTGGAACTATGGCCTTCCTTCTTCCAGCAGTGGAGAACATCGACCTCGTCCAGCACTCTTCCAGGATATACCTTCCTTGCTGGATCCTGGATGGCAGAGTTCCTGGAGTTTCGATAATCACTGATATGATTACTGCCACTAGCACGGTCTGTAGGCATCTTCCTGTCTCATTGTTATCCTCGCTAGATTTGGGTGTTGTTCCAGTCCTGGCGTCCCCCAAGAAGCCGAGGACTTCCAGAATTCCATTTAGGCTCTGGACGTATCGTTGTTTGCTCTGTGGTGACTCCAGCCCCCCTCATCAGTCTTGCCGAGCGACACGAAAAATATTGGACACTGACGACATAGTCAAGATGAGGCAAGGATTCCTCGAGTGATCACACACACACACACACGTCCTGGTGGATGGCCGTCCTTTGCAATAATCCTCATTGTTTTTTTCATCTTTCTCGCCTTCATTCTCTTCTTGATTCTTCTTGATCCTTTTCTACATCATCCTCTCTTTCTCTTTCAGTTTTCCCCTTCCTTCAACCTCCTACTGTTTTCTATCAAACTCCTTTCTACTTTTATCTCAGAACTTATTCTTTACTCTTTACTTTCTCTATTCCATTCCTCATACAGTGTATTTCTATAGTTTTTGTTGTATTTTTCATCTATTGTATTTCTTATTGAATTTATTCATTTTTCATGGAGCTGATTTTTAGCTTCTACTCTGATGTTCTTTATATGTATCGGATTCTGTTCCCTGTATCATTTTTACTTCCTCTGTATTTTCGTATTTTCCATTCACTCCGACGAGGTTCTTCAGTTTGATGATAACAAAAACACGCCCCATTTTCTCTGCTTATTTCATCTCCTCTTCCCATGTTCTCCAACCTGCCCATGTCATCACCTTTCCCCCACCTCCATCCTGAGGCAGCCTCCCATGTCAGCAACCCCACATATTTAATTTTCAAGGGTGGCTATCAGTTCTCCGATGGCTGCAAGTGTGACCCTGTGAGTTGGAACACTACTACCATCCCTGGACGACTTCCACCAACACAAAATGGTTCCTGGGGATGGCATCAAGATGTGTTCCATGTATGATGTGTATTGCCTCTAGTACTGTGTTCGCCATGGATGTTCACGTAAGACTAGAGTTCGCCATACAAGCGTTCGCCAGAGATATTCATCTCGGGTCACCGTGCGTCAAACGAATGGTCGCCAGAGATATTCATCCCGGGTCGCCGTGCGTCATACGAATGGTCGCCAGAGATATTCCCGCTGGGTCAACATACATTTAACAACAGGCAGTAAAAGCGTTTCCTGCTGGGTTATGGGGATCCAGCCCTTGTTAGCCACGTTACCTCCTGCTATTTAACCAGTGATTTTCTGGGTCGTTGGCAATTAGTGTCGTATTACACAACCCTGACGTAAGAGGGGAAGATGCGTTTTTGAGCATGAACGACCAATTGGACGAGGCTCTTGTTGTGAGGATAGTGGGGTTGTTTGGCCAGGTGACCAGGGCCGTTGTGGAAACACAAGTACAACACTGAGGAAGACCACATACTCTCTCTCTCTCTCTCTCTCTCTCTCTCTCTCTCTCTCTCTCTCTCTCTCTCTCTCTCTCTCTCTCACCACCACATCATTTGCATCATCTACCACCACTACCACCACACGAACCACCATCACTACCACCATAGGAACCACCATCACTACCACCACTAACACCAGCACCAAAGCTACTACCATTAGGTCGACATTCACAGCTATTAGCACTACTACTACTATTACTACTACTACTACTACTACTACTTCTACTGCCACTACCCTCCACCACCACCAAACCTCTACATTTATATATGAAGGTGAAATCGCACTTCAGTAGTAGTTCATACAATTATATTTAACATGTAATTTTTCTATACATGTGGCACGACATGTTTCGTGGAGACAATCCACCTCATCATCAGGTGGTGCCAGTACTTAACAAAGTTATTTAAATCCCAACATCACACTTGAGTCCCGCCGTCCAGCACCAATCTGTACAGACCAACCACTGTCCGCTTTGTCTGGCAGTAACCGTTGTAAGGGAGAGTGATTAAGGGGGGTCACGTGGCGGGGGTTGACCTGGGTAGCTGGGTGTGTCTTGAACAACTTTTTGTTTTCGTGTTTTGTCAATTCTCTCATAATGATTTGGTTAATGCTAGGATGGGCTTTAAAATTGCCTGGGGACAAATTAAAGTTCTTAGTATTAGCAATTAAGACAGATTCAATAACGTTACGTGTGACATAATCAGCAGAGAGGTATAGAATAACGGGATTTTCAAGATCTATGGCCAGGGTGATCATTTTCATGACAATGTTTAGCGATCGCATTTTTGTGGTCATCCCTGCGTACTGCATGACGGTGCCAATAACACATCTCCGTTACAGTTTTACCAGTCTGGTCTATATAAATATATTTACATGTCTTGCATTTGACGACGTAAACACTCCCAATTGTTGCATGATTTGGCCTACTATTTATTAAGGTCTTACTGATGGTGTTATTGTACTGGAAAGCAACATTACAAGCAGTTTCTTAGAACATGTCTTAGATAAATTAAATTTACCACCCGGCAATTTTAAAGCCCATCCTAGCATTAACCATATCATTATGAGAGAATCAACAAAACACGAAAACAAAAAGTTGTTCAAGACACACTCAGCTACCCAGGTCAACCCCCGCCACGTGACCCCCCTTAATCACTCTCCCTTACAACGGTTACTGCCAGACAAAGCGGACAGTGGTTTGTCTGTACAGATTGGTGCTGGACGGCGGGACTCAAGTGTGATGTTGGGATTTAAATAACTTTGTTAAGTACTGGCACCACCTGATGATGAGGTGGATTGTCTCCACGAAACATGTCGTGCCACATGTATAGAAAAATTACATGTTAAATATAATTGTATGAACTACTGAAATGCGATTTTACCTTCATACTATCATCACGGACAAATGTGATCATCATATCCATCTATCTATCTATCTATCTATCTATCTATATATATATATATATATATATATATATATATATATATATATATATATATATATATATATATATAAACCTTCAAGAGACTCATATATTTATAATCCCTGTAGACCTACAAACCAATTTGTTAATAGCACTGAAATTCACCGGTTCCAATTCACTATGAATTTGTGAAATTTTCGTAATATAAGAGGGAAATGGCTGACAGGTTCACTAAGTTTTGACATATGGATATTTACCTGAATTTTCGAAGCGAATCTCTGATTGCAGATCCTAAAACTATTATGGAGCGGATGTTAAAGCATTGGATGCCACATACCAGTTGTATGACAAGGTTCAGACCATGTTGTATGTTGCTGTATAAGCAACTGGAAGAGTAGAGTCAGCTGGCGGCATGTTCCAGGATCCAGGACTTGAGGAGGCTCCTGCTGGATCCCGGCTCCTGCTGGATGTATGATTCTTGGTTTACGTTAGTGGCTGCTGGACAGAAGAGCAGGAAGAGGAAACGTTCGTGAAGAGTAAGGATGGAGGTGCAACACAGTGCTGTAATGTCTTTAGCTTCACACTTTTCGTCGTGACACAGAGACGAAATCAACCATGTCTGTCCACCAGGCCATGAAGATGCTAGACTGGTGAAGTAAGTCGTGATAGCGACCCAGCATGATCGTCCTGTGTTGTGATCGTGTGGTTGGAGGTGGTATTTCGAGAGGGAAAAACTCAAAAGAGTTTGAAAAGACAAATTGGAAAGTTGGGGTTGGGTTGGGTTGGCATTCCCAGAGTGGGGTGGAGGGAGGTTCCTGCCGCTGCTCCTGTGTCATGTTGGTCCAGATCAACCTGTGTTGAACCTCTTATCTCTACATCATGTGTTGAACCTCTTATCTCTACATCATGTGTTGACCCTCTTATCTCTATATCACAGATCATGTTCCTCCGTAGCTGAACATTCTCTTCATCATAGGTAGTCATGATAATCATCACTTAAGGATTTAAGTGGGATTTCAATCCTATATTAATGTTTTTCCTCCCCCTCTTACTCTTCCTACTACTACTACTACTACTACTTCTACTACTACCATCACTATTACTACTACTACTTCTACTACTACTACTACTATCACCACTACCACTACTACTACTACTACTATTACTACTACTTCTACTACCATCTCTACTACTTTTATTACTACTACCATTACAACTACTACGACTACAAATGTTTCTCTCTTTCTCCATAATGTTTCCAGTACCAGACATCCAGTAAATCTCTGACGTTGGCAGTTTCCTCTGGCTTACCCAGCCACAGTTTCCTTGTAAACAGACCCACGCTGGAAAGGTTCATATTTTGGTAATATGGGATCATGTCTTAACTTGCTGGCCTACAGCCAAGACCCACACACAACGCCTTCTCTGTTGTTCCCTGAAGCAGTTCATGAGTGTCGGCTAGTTTTACCTCCACTACAGACAGACTGAACGCTACAAGTATTATACACCACTACAGGAATCCTATTAACACGCTGCTGTAGTAGTAGTAGTGACCAAGATGGTCTACAAGATCCATATCTGTGTTCTACTTGTGTCGTAAATTCTATTTAGGATGGCCCTAGACTCTGTGGCTACGGTTAGGTTAGGTTGTGATACACTGTGGCTTTACAGTCAAGAGGGCCAAACATGGCGAATCTAAACATTAACCACTGTGTCCTGGGGCACCTCAAATGGTTCAGCTAAGTTCAGATGTTGTGCAAGTTGTTATAGCTATCTCTCGAGACTGCTACAAGTGTTATAGTCATCTCCAAAACTGACTGGTGTATTGCAGGCTTGCCCCAGACCAGTAGAAATAATGTTATGTTCAGTATTGCTAGATGTATGGCGATACATCCAGCATACAAGTTATGTATCTATATCTAAATTGTCATAGATAGATTCGCACAGGCGTTGTAGGTGTATCTGGGACTTCTACGAGTATTATAGCTATGTCTACATTTGCTGCAAGTATAATTACTCTGCCTGGGAGCATGGGAAGTCTTATTGTCATCTGAAAAGTGTTATGAAGAATTTTGTATTATCGTGTCCAAGGCTGAGACGAAGATTGTAGCTGATGTATCGGCTTAATGCAAGGGTTTATTTTCATCTAGTGCCTCTACATGTGTTGTAGTTATACACAAGGTGCCATACCATCTTAGTATGCACTAGGAATGCGAAATACATTGTGTATGACACTGTACCCCAGATTACAGTATGGGTATTCAAGACCACGTTTAACCAAGCACTCTGTAACCTATTTCAGGACTCGTGCAAAGGTACAGAGTTATGTTGAGGGCGTCTGCTACAGATATTGCTAACTACCGGACTACTGTTATTACAGTAACTGTGTCGTGAACTGGTAGTAACTGCACTGCCAATAACTCAAAGACGGAGACAGTTGACAATGCTATGGTGACACGATACCTCTGTGGCGTGTGGTGATAATAACCCCATAGCAGAACAGCTAATAACTCCGTAGCAGAACAGCTAATAACTCCATAGCAGAATAGCTAATAACTCCGTAGCAGAACAGCTAATAACCCCATGGCAGAATAGCTAATAACTTCAAAGCTAAGCACAGCCACTACCTCCACGGAAAACGCAAATTATAACTTCAGTGAGACACTGCTCATAACTTCAGTGAGACACCACTGATAACTTCAGTGAGACACTGCTCATAACTTCAGTGAGACACCACTGATAACTTCAGTGAGACACTGCTCATAACTTCAGTGAGACACTGCTCATAACTTCAGTGAGACACCACTGATAACTTCAGTGAGACACTGCTCATAACTTCAGTGAGACACTGCTCATAACTTCAGTGAGACACCACTGATAACTTCAGTGAGACACTGCTCATAACTTCGGTGAGACACTGCTCATAACTTCAGTGAGACACCACTGATAACTTCAGTGAGACACTGCTCATAACTTCGGTGAGACACTGCTCATAACTTCAGTGAGACACTGCTCATAACTTCTTAGCAACACTTGCTGATAACTAGGAGAAACACAGCACTAAGGAAGTTTGAGAGGGAAAGTGTGTTCTTCTAGTGAACATGATGCAAGAACATGGTCTTATTATGACAATAACATGAGGACGACTTATGAGGGAAGACCAGACTAGAAGTGTCGTCAACACCTCATTAACATACACGAGAGTACAGAGTGTGTTGATCATCCACACTGTAGCTAACACCAGATATACTGACCCATGACACTGTTACCAGTATCGTACACTGACCCATGACACTGTTACCAGTATCGTACACTGACCCATGACACTGTTACCAGTATCGTACAGTGACCCATGACACTGTTACCAGTATCGTACACTGACCCATGACAGTGTTACCAGTATCGTACACTGACCCATGACACTGTTACCAGTATCGTACACTGACCCATGACAGTGTTACCAGTATCGTACAGTGACCCATGACAGTGTTACCAGTATCGTACAGTGACCCATGACAGTGTTACCAGTATCGTACAGTGACCCATGACAGTGTTACCAGTATCGTACACTGACCCATGACAGTGTTACCAGTATCGTACACTGACCCATGACAGTGTTACCAGTATCGTACAGTGACCCATGACAGTGTTACCAGTATCGTACAGTGACCCATGACAGTGTTACCAGTGTCGTATAATTCACTTCAACGTAAACAATGAAAACGTAGCTGGCTCCCGTAAACAAACTGGATTTATCCACAAAAGTTTCCCTCATGAAATTGATTGAATTTCAGATATGTCTATCTATCTATCTATATCTATCTATCTATCTGTATCTATGTGTGTGTGTGTGTGTGTGTGTGTGTGTGTGTGTGTATGTGTGTGTGTGTGTGTGTGTGTGTGTGTGTGTGTGTGTGTGTGTCTATATTCATGTGTCTGTCTATATGTCTGTTGTCTGTCTCTCTGTCTTTGTCTGTCTGTTTGTGTATCTCTCATGATCCTCTCCCCTCTCTCTCTTTACCTCCCCACTCCATCTCTTTACCTCCCCACTCCCTCTCTTTACCTCCCTACTCCCTTTATCTACCTCTCCCATCCTTTACTGTGGTCTATCTATCATTAACTCCCCTAAACAGGCAAACAAACAAACAAACACAGGCGTGTGACTGTTCTTGACACACACACAAACAAACACACACTATGTGGTGTTCTAATTCTTTACGATAACCAAACTCCTCACTCAAACCACTCCCTTACTTAACTCTGTATCTATCCGTAAAAGCTTCGTGTGTCCTGCCTTTATTTAACCATCTGTTCTAATACAGGAGAGACGCACTGGATGACGCTTGGAACCCTCGTATGTTTTCATCTGTCTGACTAAAGCTGTGTTACAGTACATGTCTTGTGGTTGTCTCATATTGCTCACCTGTTCTACTGTCTTCAACACACACACACACACACACACACACACACACACACACATGTATATATATATATATATATATATATATATATATATATATATATATATATATATATATATATATATATATATATATTTTTATTTTTTTTTATTCATACTACTCGCCATTTCCTGCGTTAGCAAGGTAGCGTTAAGAACAGAGGACTGGACCTTTGAGGGAATATCCTCACCGGGCCCCCTTCTCTGTTCCTTCTTTTGGAAAATTAAAAAAAACTGAGAGGGGAGGATTTCCAGCCCCCCGCTCCCTTCCCTTTTAGTCGCCTTCTACGACATGCAGGGAATACGTAGGAAGTATTCTTTCTCCCCTATCCCCAGGGAATAGTGAGTCAGTTGTTGTTCGCTGATGATACAGCGCTGGTGGCTGATTCATGTGAGATACTGCAGAAGCTGGTGACTGAGTTTGGTAAAGTGTGTGGAAGAAGAAAGTTAAGAGAAAATGTGAATAAGAGCAAGGTTATTAGGTACAGTAGGGTTGAGGGTCAAGTCAATTGGGAGGTGAGTTTGAATGGAGAAAAACTGGAGCAAGTGAAGTCTTTTAGATATCTGGGAGTGGATCTGGCAGCGGATGGAACCATGGAAGCGGAAGTGGATCATAGGGTGGGGGAGGGGGCGAAAATTTTGGGAGCCTTGAAAAATGTGTGGAAGTCGAGAACATTATCTCGGAAAGCAAAAATGGGTATGTTTGAAGGAATAGTGGTTCCAACAATGTTGTATGGTTGCGAGGCGTGGGCTATGGATAGAGTTGTGCGCAGGAGGATGGATGTGCTGGAAATGAGATGTTTGAGGACAATGTGTGGTGTGAGGTGGTTTGATCGAGTAAGTAACGTAAGGGTAAGAGAGATGTGTGGAAATAAAAAGAGCGTGGTTGAGAGAGCAGAAGAGGGTGTTTTGAAATGGTTTGGGCACATGGAGAGAATGAGTGAGAAAAGATTGACCAAGAGGATATATGTGTCGGAGGTGGAGGGAACGAGGAGAAGAGGGAGACCAAATTGGAGGTGGAAAGATGGAGTGAAAAAGATTTTGTGTGATCGGGGCCTGAACATGCAGGAGGGTGAAAGGAGGGCAAGGCATAGAGTGAATTGGAGCGATGTGGTATACAGGGGTTGACGTGCTGTCAGTGGATTGAATCAAGGCATGTGAAGCGTCTGGGGTAAACCATGGAAAGCTGTGTAGGTATGTATATTTGCGTGTGTGGACGTGTGTATGTACATGTGTATGGGGGGGGGGGGTTGGGCCATTTCTTTCGTCTGTTTCCTTGCGCTACCTCGCAAACGCGGGAGACAGCGACAAAGTATAAAAAAAAAAAAAAAAAAAATATATATATATATATATATATATATATATATATATATATATATATATATATATATATATATGCTGTTTACTAAAGTCTAGTGGATCGTTAAGGTTCATTCGCTTTCTGTTTTTCTTCTCACGACAGGTTTTGCTTCATCAGATAAATTGTTAATCAAATGTCCCATATTCATTCTAATCTCTTCATAAATCATCAAAGTACTCGACATAGTAGGAACTTTCCCAGATGCGGAGACCACAGGTAAGATGTCCAACTGTTGACTTCATGAGTCTGACCCCCTACCGACCATATTAAATCGGAGGGAACACGGTCCACGGATCAACATATAATTCACGTCACCTTTTTCATCTGTAACACTTCAAGTAGTGATTTATTCATGTTATGTCGTTCATATTGTCATTCATTATCTATAATCAATTTGAATGAAGATGGGCGGTGTTCGCGTGCCTGAAAAATCTTGTGTATTTTAAGATTAAAGTGAAAATGAAGATAGGACACTTAATTCACGCTTTATATCGGGTCCTGTAAGAATATTTAAAAAAAACTTGATCTTTTCATGCATGAAAAGATGAGATTTTAAAGCAATCAGAATTCTGGAGAAATATCATAAAATAAATGAACTTAATTGTTCAGTTCTTTTTGATTTTAGGCCAAAAATGTTTTAGGTTTTAACACTGAAATACAATGAACGGCTTCTATACTTGGGATGATAATGTGAAATATTCTATGATGTTTCTCTGGGCAGACAGATAGCGACTAATTATGAAACGATCATGAAGTATTCTAAACTCATAATATTTTCATAATATTTGCTGATGATGCTGTGTGTCTGTCTCTGACAAGATATAACGCTAGATATATGTTTTCCTGACGCATGCATTATATAACAAGCAGAATGAGGTCTTGCTAAAAATTATTCCGTGTGTAAATTTCTAGTCATAACAGAAGTCGAGAGATATATCACAGTAAGTGGGAACTGGAAAGAAAGACACACTATAAATTCAGACGCGTAACTTGCCACGTTCACACTACACGAATTGTTTTTGTGTCGAACAGAAATATGGGAGGCGAAGGAGAGTCTTACCTCCGTGGTGACTGTAATTCATTCTCAAGAAACTCGATCACAAGTAGTGTTCAAATATGACAACACCATCGAGAAAGCCCTCATCAAAAATAGCCCATCAAAAATACAGGTGTTGTTTATAAAGTCCCATGTAATGATTGTAACCAGTTTCATACCGGGGCCATCGGGAAAACATTTGGAGACTAGGATCTCCAGCATGAGTATATAGTGTGGGGATGACCCAACAGAGCAACGGTTTATTTGAACATAAAGCTGCCTTTGATCACCATATCGACTGAGAAGGAGCCAAGATCATAGCTAAATCAAACTGTTAGTGAGAGAAATGTAAGTGAATCATGTTTGATCTCCGGTACGTTTGGTCATGATATAAACATGTTCTTTGGCCAATTTGACAAACTGTTAACTGAAATGATTATTAAGAAGTAGCCACCAGAATAATCATGTCCAAACACTATGCAAGGAAAGAAAGGTCAGGTACGTCTGTGTGCTTTCAAGGACCTCCACACTTGCATCTTCCCTACTCTGTGTGAGGATGTAATTAACGAAAGTACTCACTGTCTCATATTTCTCTTTCCAGTAGTGATTGTGGATATACCTCTTCACAGTGAAGGTTGTGCATATATATATATATATATATATATATATATATCATACAAACCTCCAACAGCCTGGATCGAACCCGGGACTCTTGTGCAAGAGGCGGGAATGTTAACCGCTAGGCTATGGGCATAGCAGTTAGCATTCCCGCCTCTTGCACAGGGGTCCCGGGTTCGATCCTGGCTGTTGGAGGTTTGTATGTTCTATGAAGGTGCGCGTTCATATGCACCCATATGTATATATATATATATATATATGGGTGAAGGCAGCAAGTATAAATATGTACATGTGTATGTAGGTGGGTTGAGTCATTCTTTCGTCTGTTTCCTTACCTTGCTAACGTGAGAAACAACGACAAATATATATATATATATATATATATATATATATATATATATATATATATATATATATATATATATATATATATATATATATATATATATATGTCAAGAAATCGTATTTGGCAGGTGTTACCGTGCGATCGTTAAGTCGCTAATTGGAGTGGTTCCACTTGTAATAACAGCTCATAATAACAATTAGTCGAGAACTGTAGCTGCTGAAGTTTGACCTGAATAACGTTGGACATTCAGGCTCTCATCCCGCCAGCTGACTGACTGAAGTTCTGAAATGCAGATAGCTTTGACGACGACCACCACAACGACAACTGACGACGACTACCATAACGACCACTGACGACGACCACCACAACGACGACCACTGATGATGACGACCACCACAACGACCACTGATGATGACGACCACAACGACCACTGATGACGACGACCACCACCACAACGACCACTGATGACGACGACCACCACAACGACCACTGAAGATGACGACTATCACAACGACCACTGATGACGACTACCACAACGACTACTAATAACGACTTCCTCAACGACCACTTAAATCAATCACTACCACAGACAGTGATGACCAATCAAACGACCTCAGACTCTACCAAGTACGACCTCAGAATCCACGTACGACCATTGACCCTGCCCTCCCTCATTCACTGTACGACTGAATCGTAAAGTCGTTCCTCCCAGACAAGTTAAATACTATAGAATTCAAAACGACTTTGGACCAGAGAGCAACACAGTTATATTTGAGGGAAAAAAAAAAGATATGATATAATTTGGCTCTCAATATTCACGGCCAAAGTTTGGAAAGTAGAGATTAAAAAACTTTTCTGGCAATATGAGGCCCGGAAAATGTTGGAATGATATACATATAAAAAGAATGTGTATCTAGAACGCTAATGTGTAGGTAGGTTCGAAAATATATTTATGTGTGTGTGTGTATGTGTGTGTGTGTGTGTGTGTGTGTGTGTGTGTGTGTGTGTGTGTGTTTATTTTGTGATAGATGTTTCTATAGACAGTCTATTGGAAGATCGTAGCTTGTATAGCTACTACAGTCGAGAAGATACAACAGCAACATTACTTTCAAGATTTCTTTCAAGAAGAAATTGTTTTTCGAATATATTGACTCCAAGTTATTAAAACAAACTCATCCATTTACGTTAATTTTCAATCGTCTCTTTATTGACGTAGAGCCTTTCAGTTCCATCAAGAATCATAATTACAAACATCTTGTACATAAGGAATCAAATTACATATGTAGCGAATGTGTAAGATGTGCGTAGAGCATAACGATACTTAAAGACTAATGGACGACTCTCACCCATCACCGAACCAGGTGTTATTGTGCATCAGTCATCCTGAGGACCAATTTCCCCCTCCCTTCCCACACCATAAACACGACAGTGCTAAGTCATAAAGGCGTAAAGGCTGCCTTTTGGGCGGCCCCCATAGCAGGTAATTACAACCTTAAATATGCGTCAGCTTTAGGTTGTATAAATGGCAACGAATTTTGTGAGTTTTAGTGTACGTTGAAACGTCTATGGCAGGTTGTATTACATATGGATGTGTCCAGACGCCTATGTCAAGTTAGATGTGATATGGGTGCGTTCATATGATATGGGTGCGTTCAGACGATTATGGGTGCGTTCAGATGATATGGGTGCGTTCATATGATATGTTCAAAGCATTATCATGTCTTGCCAACTGGGGTTCCACATATGGCTCTGGGTTAATCGCGTGTTAGGGTCATTAAGGCCAGTTATTGTCGAGTTAACAACCAATTGTTGTAAAAATTTTTTAACATTTTCAAGTGTTCAAGATGATTCTTACACCATACCATACCCTCTCGCTCCATACTGGCCCACGGCGAGTGGAAGCATTCGTATATATATTTTGCGTTAGTAATTGAGGAGACAAGATGTTTTACACAACAGATGTATGAATGAAAGATATCGAATGATGTTAATCGATCAACGATACAAATGTTCCGGGTTACAGAGGAGGATTTGGTAATAATCATTTGGATTACAGAGGAGGATTTGGTCATCTTTAATTCCCTGTGGATTACAATGGATTATCTAGTTATTAAGTTACTTTCCATGCACCACTGTCTCTGTGTGGACAAATCGACTTTTTTTATACAGAGGTATTGTTCTATTCATTGCGATTTTTCTTTGAATGTCTGGACCAATGGTTGGGGGGAAAAATTTACGTAATTCACAGTCAAATCGATAGAGGTCAGTGGAAGTCGTTGTTAAACACATTTACTTTTTCTATGCTTCACTAAAGTGAATGTCGATGACTGCAAGAACTTTTTCCTCCACTGAGCAAGTCGATAAATCGACAAAGAAAAAAAGGAAAAATGTCTAAATTAGGGAGAGCATTGGACTATATGGGAACATGTGTGAGTTAAAACTATTGAATCAATCTACTCTCAGGCGACCTAAACCTCGAACTAGGTTGGCAGAGCAACTTTCATAATGTGGTGGGCCTCTCCTGACCCTGGTCTGTGGCTCCCCATTGTTTGGCCTTGTATATTTCAGTGGCTTGAGTGAAACTTAGGATTTCCGGCAACCCCAGAGATCATAGGTTTTATTGATGATCTAAACTGCAGGAGCAGCCAACCAGCCTGGACACACTGGGGTCATCTTCCCAGGAAGGATTAAAATCTGAAATTTACGAACTATATGCACTTGTCAGTACATGATTCTTCTATGAAAATGTCTGTTGTTATGTCTATGTTTTTAAGAGCACTACGGATATGTGATCCCATAGGCCTGGTAGATGAATGTAGTCATATAAGACGTATCTTTAGGCAGTTATATTATCCCAATTGATTTGTGAACAAAGCTTACTGGAAAGCTAGGAAGACATTTTATGTTTCTTGTAACAAAAATGTGACAAATAAGGATAAGTCTAAATGTTTAGTGTTGCCCTATTCTCCCAACTTAGCTAATCTAAGACATGTTCTAAAATACATTGCTTGTAATGTTGCTTTCCAGCACAATAACACCATCAGTAAGACCTTAATAAATAGTAGGCCAAATCATGCAACAATTGGGAGTGTTTACGTCGTCAAATGCAAGTCATGTAAATATATTTATATAGGCCAGACTGGTAAAACTGTAACGGAGATGTGTTATTGGCACCGTCATGCAGTACGCAGGGATGACCACAAAAATGCGATCGCTAAACATTGTCATGAAAGTGATCACCCTGGCCATAGATCTTGAAAATCCCGTTATTCTAAACCCCTCTGCTGATTATGTCACACGTAACGTTATTGAATCTGTCTTAATTGCTAATACTAAGAACTTTAATTTCTCCCCAGGCAATTTTAAAGCCCATCCTAGCATTAACCAAATCATTATGAGAGAACTGACAAAACACGAAAACATGAAAGTTGTTCAAGACACACCCAGCTACCCAGGTCAACCCCCGCCACGTGACCCCCCTTAATCACTCTCCCTTACAACGGTTACTGCCAGACAAAGCGGACAGTGGTTGGTCTGTACAGATTGGTGCTGGACGGCGGGACTCAAGTGTGATGTTGGGATTTAAATAACTTTGTTAAGTACTGGCACCACCTGATGATGAGGTGGATTGTCTCCACGAAACATGTCGTGCCACATGTATAGAAAAATTACATGTTAAATAGAATTGTATGAACTCCTACTGAAGTGCGATTTCACCTTCATATATATATATATAAACGTCTATCGAACTTCAGATAAAGTGTCGTGATGAACGCATAGAATTATCTAACAGTTTATTCAAGGTTTTCAAATTCTTTCATGTGTTATTTTTCTTTTTTTCTATCATTGTTAGGTTCAGAATCGTGTTTGCCGGACTTACAGAACATGTAATATATAAGTTAGTCTCACGAGCGACCTAGGAACACTGCCTTGTATAGAGTTAACATGATGTACGTCAGTTTCTATACAATGGTTTTCATCTGAGTGAGGGAAATGTAATCGTGTTACGAACGTAGTGAAGATGGAAAGTTGTTGGAAGTTATTTCAGTGATGAAGACGACACAGCCACTTGCCGTGATGCTAATCCCACTTCTGATCTGACGCCACTTACCCGCTTCCTTTACCGCCACTTTCCCGCTTCGTTTACCGTCGCTTTTCCACTTCCTTCACCACCAATTTTCCGCTTTCTTTACCGCCACTTCCCCGCTTACTTTACCGCCACTTTCTCGTTTCATTTATTACCGCTTTCCCGCTTCCTTTACCACGACTTCCCCGCTTCCTTTACCGCTACTCGCCCACTTCCTTTACAGCCACTTCCCCGCTCCCTTTACTGCCACTTGCCCGCTTCATTTACCAAGACTTCCCGCTTCCTTTACCGCCACTTCCCCGCTTCCTTTTCCCCTGACGTTGTCTTGTTCCCTCCCCTCCTCCAGTGCTCTAACCCCCCCCCCCCCCCTCTTCCCCATATCCTCCACCTGTGTTAACATTCGAGATTTACATCTTCCAAAGTTCAAAATGTAATTACATTTGAAATGACAAAATTCTCTACAGTTGACTTGTCAAAATTACATTACTTGTTAAAGGGAAAAAAGTATTGGATGATATCCTGTTAGGGAAAGCTAAGAAGTGGGTGTGGGAAAGCTGAGATGTGGGTGAGGGGTAAAGCTAAGACGTGGGTGTGGGGTAAAGCTAAGATGTGGTTGTGAGAAAGCTAAGATGTGGGTGTGGGGAAGCTAAGATGTGGATATGGTAAATCTAAGATGCGGGTGTGAGAAAGCTAAGATTCCACTGTAGTTAAGGTAAAGCTATTGGTGTAGGAAACACACACACGACCATTCTAGGGAAAATATAGCTGTTGTTGTTGTCAAGCTGCACGAAAGTTTAGCTGTCTTTGTCTAGGAAAGTTAGGGTTGTTGTCCACACAAAAAAGTTAATTTAGTAGAAGTGAGATCCTGCCACTAAAGTTAAGGTGACTTTATAAATAGTTAAGGAATCTGTGTTGGGAAGTTAGGTTAGGAAGCTAGCAGAGCTAAAGTAACTTGCAGAGCTATGGTAACTAGCAGAGCTAAGTAAGGTAACTAGCAGAGCAAAGTAAGGTAACTAGCAGAGCTAAGTAAGGTAACTAGCAGAGCAAAGTAAGGTAACTAGCAGAGCTAAGTAAGGTAACTAGCAGAGCTAAGTAAGGTAACTAGCAGAGCTAAGTAAGGAAACTAGCAGAGCTAAGTAAGGTAACTAGCAGTGGAACACTTCACAGTGGATCCTCACTGTTCACCTAACCAGTGGAACACTTCACAGTGGATCCTCACTGTTCACCTAACCAGTGGAACACTTCACAGTGGATCCTCACTGTTCACCTAACCAGTGGAACACTTCACAGTGGATCCTCACTGTTCACCTAACCAGTGGAACACTTCACAGTGGATCCTCACTGTTCACCTAACCAGTGGAACACTTCACAGAAAAAAGATAAACACTGCCATGTGGTGTTGACGTAACTTTTTGTGACACGTGGGATTTTGTTATGACAACAGTGTAATTTGTGTTTATGGAGCTGTTTGATGTACAATATACCCTCGTTAGTGTGAGAGTGACCAGGGGGGAGAATGTGTGACATACAGCGTGTCGATATACTGACAAAAAACCCATGAATGATATAGAAATGATATGTTATATGACAAGTGAGTTTTTGGTATTTTCTTTTTTCTGTTATTTTGTTCAGAATATATTATTTTGTAGACTTACAATAAGGGTTCTGAAATGATTATTAATGACGGTGAGAATTGATATATTGAGTATCACTTACTGATTTGTTAAAGTCTAATCAAATTTTTTGTTCGTTCACAAACAGTTTGACTAAAGTGGAAAAAATAGAGGAGATGAAGTTAATTAACAGAGAGCGATGCTTTAGAATTAATCTGGCTGGAAAAAGTTATGTGAGGTGATGGAGTTGTTTAAGATTTAGCTTGCAAGGGGGAAAAAATATAATTCCTTTTCGTTGATATTTTTTTGTGTGCTCAAGATATGACGATGGGATACAAGTGTGTCAGTCAATTCAAACGTCTGGGTAAGGATGGGAGGCCACCAATGACCAAGGGGGGTACTAACCAGCCTGGATATCTAGACAGTAAGTGACGAGGGCTCAATGATCCAGCAGTGTGCAGTGGCTGTCACGTTCCTTTCCCTCGCCCAGGCTGTTGGACGTCAGTCAGCAAACGCATTCTCTCCATACGCCAACCACAGGAGTCTAGGCAAAGCGTAACACGCACAAGTTTTCATTATTCTAAACCAAAATATTCCAGTGACTCACCCAGGACACATGGCAACGCAGCCTACACATTGTTGCTCTGGTGGGAAGACAGAGCTACGCCACATGTCCAGGAGGAATATCTGCAAGACAACCAGATATTCTCAGTAACCACCAGTGAATATTTTGTATCTACAGAGATGATATTCGCCAGCCTGACTGACCATTTAAGGTTCTTGAGACAATTCTTAGCTAAGTTCAGAAATGGAAAAGATATATACTCCTAAAACAGAATATCTCATAACAAGTGACACAAGTCCTTCGTAAATACATGATAAGTGTGCTAATGGATCGTATTTTTTTTTCATTCCTACAAACAAATTTTTATTACCTTGTGAAGAAAACCCTCATTAAAAGGTGATACATACATGTATACATACGTGTATATTGCTATTTCCAGTTTAGAAAAAATAGCGTCAGGAAGAGAGGAGAAATGGCTTCATTTGCACACATTTCCTCCAGCTGTCATGCACAATGCATCACCACCCACAGCAGCAGCTCCCATGTTCTATGCATCACCACGCACAGCAACGGCTCCCATGTTCTATGCATCACCACCCACAGCAACGGCTCCCATGTTCTATGCATCACCACCCACAGCAACGGCTCCCATGTTCTATGCATCACCACCCACAGCAGCGGCTCCCATGTTCTATTCTCTTTATATACGGTGATAGACATGGCATGGGCCAGGATCATGCCCCAGGCACGGCCGTCTTGAGTGAAAGAAGAAAGCTACAGTGAAAGAAGGAAGCTACAGTGAAAGAAGAAAGCTACAGTGAAAGAAGAAAGCTACAGTGAAAGAAGAAAGCTACAGTGAAAGAAGAAAGCTACAATGAAAGAAGAAAGCTCCAGTGAAAGAAGAAGGTTGTATAGAGAGAGAAAGCAGAAATTAATCAGGTATCTCCGGGTTGTTGGTAGAGCTGAGCCTTAAATTGGTATATCTGAGTCTTAAAGTGGTAGATCTGAGTCTTAAAGTGGTAGATCTGAGTCTTAAAGTGGTAGATCTGAGTCTTAAAGTGGTAGATCTGAGTATTAAGGTGGTAGAGTTGAGTCTTAAAGTGGTAGATCTGAGCCTTAGAGTGGTATATCTGAGTCTTAAAGTGGTAGACTTGAGTATCAAAGTGGTAGAGCTGAGTCTTAAAGTCGTGAAACTAAGTCTTAAGGTGGTAGATCTGAGTCTTAAAGTGGTAGAACTGAGTCTTAAAGTGGTAGACTTAAGTCTTCAAGTGGTAGATCTGAGTCTTAAAGTGGTGAAACTGAGTCTTAAAGTGGTAGATCTGAGTCTTAAAGCGGTGAAACTGAGTCTTAAAGTGGTAGATCTGAGTCTTAAAGCGGTGAAACTGAGTCTTAAAATGGTAGATCTGAGTCTTAAAGTGGCAGAGTTGAGCCTTAAAGGAAGAATATGTTATGGGAAGAAGGAAAGACACGAGAGGGAAGAGGATTCAACCACTTAACTGGTCCAGAGAAGAAGGAGGCATCATAACGCTCAATTCTCGGGTTGCTGGTCGCCTCAAAAAAGTTGTGGGAAGCAGCAGCCAGACGCGTGTGGCAGGTGGACACATATATCCTGAATCTCACATTCTTTACCGTGAATCAATTGAAAAATATTCTGGCTTGTGTGAGTGTGTGTGTGTGTGAGTTTGGGGGGGGGGGGGGGGGGGGGGGGAGTTTCCACTGACCGTTTTTTTCCCTTTTTTTTTTCTTTTTTTCATATACGCCTTTTACCACCGGTCTCTCAAATTCACAAGAATTAATGACGAACTAAAAATGGATCAGGAAAATAAGAACTGAAAAATGAAATTGATAAATGAATTAGCCTCTGTGTCGAACAGTTACTTCTTTGATTTCGAATTAGCTGTGTCAGACACCCATTCTTATAAGCTGTGACATTCCTCATATTACCATGTCTATGAGTATCTATCATGTCAAATAATCTCTTTGAGATAATTTCAGATATGTGAATATTCTTTATCCAAAAGATTTAGTGGGAAAATCAAATAGATTCGTGACTTCAAATCATCCAATGGTGAACATTTTTTTTCGTTTCAAAAAATCCATTTCGAACACCCTGTCTTGTAAATCACTACACTACCGCTGGCAGGTACAAGACTTCAGATAAAAAAGATGGAAGATATTATGCATTAAAATCATTCATTACTTTTATCGTTCGTTTCTTCAAAGATGTTTTCCTGTGTGTCACAAAGATCCTGGCGGAAAAGTTCTTGTTAAAAATATACAGAACTTTTTCACTTAATACAAACTGTTGAAACTTTGTTTATGAACAGTGAGTCTCCACCACAGTCTATATCCCAAAGTTCAAGTGAACAGTGAAGCCCCGCTATAGTCTATGTCCCACAGGTCAGGTGAACAGTGAGGTCTCCACTATAATCTATATCCCACATGTCAGTGGTCACCCACAACCCTTAGTCTGCAGCATTTAACAACACGTCCACATGATTGCCTCCAGCCAGCCACCAGGACCCACGACCAGGTCGCGGGTCAGCCAAAGTTCATGTCACATCTGCTCAACATATTGATAGCCACGCTAGGCAGGTCAGAACAGGACAGAAAACTATGGTATAACCTCGTATTATACACGAGTACGAAAGCTTCCCCACTGGACGTTTTTGGTTAAGTATTTCCATTTGAGTATTGTCACACAACATCCTAACGTGCCAGCAGCGGGAGAGATCCACAAGCATGGTCATGTTGGGCAGACATCGGAATGATAAGTCGTAAGGAAAACATTAATCTGAGGTTGTCAGGTATCTGGAGACCCGAGTCTTGAAGGTGGGAAGGTTGTGAGGTTGTAGGAAGAGGGATTGACGACAGAAAGAAGGAGAATTTTGTAGTGACTTTTCATTCGTGTTGTGACTCCAGTCTTGTGGCAGTCGGTCCGCAGTCAACCTAGCTATTCATCCAAACCTTGTGGTTGTTCAGTGGTATAGACACCTCGCTGAATAATTGCCGAAGGAGAGACATATAGACAAGGCTACCATGTTGACGTATACACACCGAGAAAACGTTTTATTTTAGATAAATGATGTTCTCTTCTTTCCTCCTTTTATAATTTGAATTTTGATTGTCATAATTCATTACAATCTCTGCCTATTTGCCCATTTCACACTTGCATTACATAGCCTTTTTTATTTGTTATTTCTCCTTTTATTAAAACTACGATGTCTCCATATTTCTTTTCTCTGATTCTGGCAAATTCTCGTATATAGAAAAACATTTATTGCAATGTTATTATAGAAGCCTCTGTGATACGTCGCTTCATGTTACTTCATGAAATATCGTGTTACTCTGCTGTGTAACATTTCTTACCAGTTGATAAAATTTGTCATAGCTCAAACACATGATTTTCCCCTCAGATTCATATATATATTCAGGACTCTGTCCTTATTCCATTACTCGATTCTATATTTTCATACGTAGATATGGTCTCTGCCAATCTATCTACGTTTTTCTTTCTTCCTAGATTATATGTTTCTCTGGGATTTCGACTTTTCGTAATTGTTTCACTGAAGCTAAAGTATGTGTCAGAAATATATGAAAAGCATCTTATGGTTATCTGTTTGAAGTTCACGTTTTGTGTGTCTGAAAAGTGAAGACCAAGCCATAGTATTTTTTTTGTAGTTTATTGGTGCATGCTTGAAAGCAAGACGTGTGGAAGGGAGAGAGAGCAGGACGTGTGGAAGGGAGAGAGAGCAGGACATGTGGAAGAGTGAGAGCAGGACGTGTGGGAAGGAGTGAGAGCAGGATGTGTTGGGAGAGTCAATATTCCTTCAAACCTAACCTAACCTATCTAACCTAACCTAATCTAACCTAACCTAACCTATCTAATCTAACTTAGATATCTAACCTTACTTAGGGTATCTAACATAACCTAACCTAAATAATCTCACTTAGCTATTAACCTTGCCTAAACTATCTAACCTGATCAAACGTATTCAATCTAACTGAGCTATCTAACCTTGCTTCAGCTATCTAACCCAACCTATCTGATCTATCTTAGTTATCTAACCTTGCCTAAGCTATCCAAATTAACGTAATCTAATCTAATCTAAGTTAGCTATCTAATCTTGCCTAAACTGAGAATAATGAAACGTTTAAACAGCGAGTTGAGTATACGGTCTTAAGTATGTTGACACACTACTGTGAGGTGTGTGTGTGTGTGTGTGTGTGTGTGTGTGTGTGTGTGTAAGAAAACACACTCACGTGGCACTCATACTTCTGGCTAAGTATGTAAACACACTTTGGCTGAGTGTATGAAGGCGCTTGCCCGCGGGTCTTGACTGAGCGTGTGCATGCAACAGGTACGAATAACTTCCTCGTAATAACTGCGTGGTACATTACATGGTGGTTGCGAGTTAGACTCCTTGTCCGTAAGTTGGTCAGCGGTTCGTATTTTCGTTATCCACTCTGGCCACACAGGTGAGATGTATTTAGCCGTGACAAAAATGTGACAAATAAGGATGTCTGAATGTTTAGTGTTGCCCTATTTTCCCATCTTAGGTAATCTAAGACTTGTTCTAAAAAACATTGCTTGTAATGTTGCTTTCCAGTACAATAACACCATCAGTAAGACCTTAATAAATAGTAGGCCAAATCATGCAACAATTGGGAGTGTTTACGTCGTCAAATGCAAGTCATGTAAATATATTTATATAGGCCAGACTGGTAAAACTGTAACGGAGATGTGTTATTGGCACCGTCATGCAGTACGCAGGGATGACCACAAAAATGCGATCTCTAAACATTGTCATGAAAATGATCACCCTGGCCATAGATCTTGAAAATCCCGTTATTCTATACCCCTCTGCTGATTATGTCACACGTAACGTCATTGAATCTGTCTTAATTGCTAATACTAAGAACTTTAATTTGTCCCCAGGCAATTTTAAAGCCCATCCTAGCATTAACCAAATCATTATGAGAGAATTGACAAAACACGAAAACATAAAAGTTGTTCAAGACACACCCAGCTACCCAGGTCAACCCCCGCCACGTGACCCCCCCTTAATCACTCTCCCTTACAACGGTTACTGCCAGACAAAGCGGACAGTGGTTGGTCTGTACAGATTGGTGCTGGACGGCGGGACTCAAGTGTGATGTTGGGATTTAAATAACTTTGTTAAGTACTGGCACCACCTGATGATGAGGTGGATTGTCTCCACGAAACATGTCGTGCCACATGTATAGAAAAATTACATGTTAAATATAATTGTATGAACTACTGAAGTGCGATTTCACTTTCATATATATATATATATATATATATATATATATATATATATATATATATATATATATATATATATATATATATATATATCATTAATGGGATGGCCTTGATCAGGGTGTTCAGTTGTCCGGGCCGTTTCAGCTAACATAGTAAAACAATTTGTGACCAAGTCTTCATATTTGCCTCATCAGGTTAGCTAAGCACCAGAGACAAGATCAAATCCTTCAACACTGATGAACCTCGACATCACAAGTGGGTTGTGTTTGAGGAATCCCCGACCATAACTCAATGTTGTGGAAGTTAGGGAGGAGAATCTGCCGGACTCGCGTCAGCTAATACCATTACCGCTAGGAAGATGTGGTTATTTACAACACATCTTGACCCACGTCACATCCGGTTTACTAAAATGTAAATAAGATCGGGAGAGATAAACAACCTTACCTAGAGGTTGGTGCTCTCTCACTTGAAGCTGGACTGGAGGACTGGTAGGGGAGTGGACTGGTTATACCAGCAGTGTGGACTGGTAGGGGTGTGTACTGGTTATACCAGCAGTGTGGACTGGTAGGGGTGTGTACTGGTTATACCAGCAGTGTGGACTGGTTATACCAGCAGTGTGGACTGGTAGGGGAGTGGACTGGTTATACCAGCAGTGTGGACTGGTAGGGGAGTGGACTGGTTATACCAGCAGTGTGGACTGGTAGGGGTGTGTACTGGTTATACCAATAGTGAGGACTGGCATGCGAGTATATTGGTTGTACCATCAGCGTGCACTGGCAGGGGAATGTTTGGCTATCCCAAAAGTGAAGACTGGCAGGGAAGTATACTGGTTATACCAGCAGAAGGACTGGCAGGGGAGTATACTGGCTATACGAACACTGTGTACTGGCAGGGGAGTATACTGGCTATACCAACAGTGTGGACTGGTAGGGGAATGTTTGGTTATACCAACAGTGAATGCCAATGGAAAAAATAGATTCTTTTCATAACAACAGTGCAGTGTGAACGAATAATGTTGTTATAACAACGTCAGTGATAGTGTAGATGTACGTGAGAGTAGGTGTTGCTTACATGAACGCTCCTCACCTTTAGAGGGAAAGACAACACAGTCACCTCTGGGGCTCTGATTGGGCCTTATGTAAGTCGTAGAAGTATAGGATGAATACAATATCCTGCCAGGAGATGCACAGGATATGAAGGATTTCCAGTATGGTGTGGGACCTGATCGTCTGGTTTTACATAAGAACAATAGCGTCGGAAGGGGAGAGAGAGAGAGAGAGAGAGAGAGAGAGAGAGAGAGAGAGAGAGAGAGAGAGAGAGAGAGAGAGAGAGAGAGAGGAAGGAAGGGGGCCTTTGTCTTGTATTACGCGCTGACGAGATTAACCGCTGCCAAGATCAGGTGCTGGTAAGATCAGGCGCTGGCGAGATCAGGTGCTGGTAAGATTAGGCGCTGGCTGGATTACTTCACACAGACTCAAGTCTATAGAGCGTGAAATTCGTTATTATGATATTAGAGAGTGATGCGCAGATCTACAAGAAGGATATATATATATATATATATATATATATATATATATATATATATATATATATATATATATATATATATATATATATATATATATATATATATAACGCTGAAAATCCCTACATATCATCTGCCTACTGCAACAGACACAGCTGCGAACGATCTACATCCTGCCTCCTGTTGGCAACAGAGAAAAACAGAAGCCCCTGTATGCTGTTCAGTGTACTGTTAGCAACAGAGACAACAAGAACCCGTGTATGGTGTTCAGTGTACTGTTTAGTGTTCACAAGTACAACACTGAACTTCAGAAGGAAGATACATGACTGACGTCAGCTAGACTCATTCCAACAGATATTCCTCGAAGAGGAGAGGACCCGCTAATATGGCAAATACTTATATGAATTCGTTAAATATTGCTCCTCTCCCGTTACATGTACCTTCCCCCTGTCCATCCCTTCTTCATCAGTTGATAAATGAACAATGAACTGTGTATCTGAAGGTGTGGTACTGGTCCTAGGGCACCTCCATCTGTCGCATCCCTGCTACCTAATGGTGCGAGATCCCTCCATTGCTTTGTATGATGGGAACTTGCTCGTATAATGTCACTCACTCTTTAATATATGCGTCTCATCGAGATACAGAATAATTATGAACTTGGCACCGAGGATTTCAGGCATAGTTTGTACCCACATTTTGATGTTATGGCTTTCTTTCTCTATTTATGATACGTCACATCAAAAGAGAGATATGCAAATGACTCTTCATGAATCATTTATCATTGATTCGTGGTTTGATTATCGTGTATGTGAACATACTTTCGAAACTTCAGTAATGCTAATGATAAAGGATGTGAATAGATATTAGGACAAAGAACCGTGCATTAAAGTTACCTCAGAGGTGGATGAAGATGAGAAAATCTTCAGTAAAGTAATGCAATATGTGCCTTACGTTTATGTCATGACAGTTCTGACGATTATGCCTCCTGGTCCGTGGAAATGAATGAAATTTTACAGCATTCATCCATATCTTGCAACTGACGTATCGTTCAAAGTTTGGTTTGCAATTTCTTATCATTGTTTTTCTACTCTGAGTTTCCTGTGGAATACTTTCATTGATTTTGTGTATAATGGAGGTCAGGTAGAGATGTGGAGTTCAGCCAAGCTTTCCTTTGTTAATTCCAAGGTTCACCTGGTGACTGATATCTTGTGGCTCATGTATCCATCTCTCGAGGCTCAGCGAAGACGGTTGGTATACAAAACTGTCTTCGTCAACCTTGGGTCTTCAAGAATGAGGTCTCATGGTCTGGAATCTCTAAGACTGGGACCTCTTATCCTGGAGCCTTCAAGCCTTTGAAAGTAGTTTTTCCAACGCTGGAAGTGTCAAAGCCTGGAGTCTTCAAGACTAGAGTCTTTGAAAGTAGTTCCTCCAACACTGGAAGTCTTAAAGCCTGGAATCACCAAGACTACGTGTGTCCAATCCTGGAGCCTGCAAGATTGGGGCCTCTATGCCTACCGACTCTAAGCCTGTGGTCACCATGGGTCTTACACCCTGGAAGCTCCGTCAGCAGTGTACCCAAGACCAGCGTCGCTCTCAAAGTGTCGCACCTAAAGAAAGTAACATTGTAATGAAGACTACAATACCTCAGTCTGGGATTCGAACGGGAGCGACATGATCAACAGTGGCACTCTGGTATTCTCAAGTATTCACAGAACCCTTGGCATTAATGGCTTTCCATTACCTCCATCAATACATAGACAAAAATGGGGAACTAAGCTTTTGTTAATATACGTTCAATGTTGTTCTCCTTTGGAACTTCCTCAGGGGATTTACCCGAATCTCACCACAACTGATGTAAGTCCAATCAGTCTGTTGCTTCCCTCATTCGTCACAGTCCGCTCTGGTCTGTGTCAAGTCGATATATACAGGCAAGGGATAGGAACAATATTTATGAATATAGACTTATCATTCAGTTCATTAGAGTTGCAGAATTTTATGATTTTTTTTTCTCATATAAAGAGGAAATATCTGGTGATATAGTCAGGTGTTTTATATTTCACCCATAACTGTGTTCATTGTATGTGCGAAATAATCATTATCATACATTTCATATAATCACAAGCTTGGTACACGTTCTGGTATTTCATTCATTATACATTATATTATTTCCCTAATGTGTATATTTTTACATGTATATGCAGGGTGTATTCCATACCTTGTGACTGCGACATTACTTATTGGGCAATTGTATATACATGCAATGTAAATAGATGTACAATCATAGATATTTGATGGACATAAGTCTATGCATCTTATCACCATTCTCTTGCAGGTATTCACACATCTAACATAAAGGATTTGTTTATATTGCATATGCAACTGCATTTGTCACCACAGTAGCAGGGCAGGAGTGTTATATAAGCTAGTCACGATGTATATAAATACACACACACACACACACACACACACACACACACACACACACACATATATATATATATATATATATATATATATATATATATATATATATATATATATATATACATATATATATATATATATATATATATATATATATATATATATATATATATATATATATATATATATATATATATATGATCACACTAGTCCGAGATGATATCATGAAGGTGAAATCGCACTTCAGTAGGAGTTCATACAATTCTATTTAACATGTAATTTTTCTATACATGTGGCACGACATGTTTCGTGGAGACAATCCACCTCATCATCAGGTGGTGCCAGTACTTAACAAAGTTATTTAAATCCCAACATCACACTTGAGTCCCGCCGTCCAGCACCAATCTGTACAGACCAACCACTGTCCGCTTTGTCTGGCAGTAACCGTTGTAAGGGAGAGTGATTAAGGGGGGTCACGTGGCGGGGGTTTACCTGGGTAGCTGAGTGTGTCTTGAACAACTTTTTATGTTTTCGTGTTTTGTCAATTCTCTCATAATGATCTGGTTAATGCTAGGATGGGCTTTAAAATTGCCTGGGGAGAAATTCAGATGTAGTATTAGCAATTAAGACAGATTCAATAACGTTACGTGTGACATAATCAGCAGAAGGGTATAGAATAACGGGATTTTCAAGATCTATGGCCAGGGTGATCATTTTCATGACAATGTTTAGCGATCGCATTTTTGTGGTCATCCCTGCGTACTGCATGACGGTGCCAATAACACATCTCCGTTACAGTTTTACCAGTCTGGCCTATATAAATATATTTACATGACTTGCATTTGACGACGTAAACACTCCCAATTGTTGCATGATTTGGCCTACTATTTATTAAGATCTTACTGATGGTGTTATTGCATTTCAGTACAATAACAACATCACTCTTCCTTACAACGGTTATTGGCAGACAAAGCAGACAGTGGTTGGTCTATAGATATGGGTGCTGGACGGCGGGACTGAAGTGTAATTGTCCCATTTCCATTGAAACAGAAATTCCACAGGCTCTCAAAAATGTATGTATGTATGTATGTAGAAGTAAAGACATGGTACATATATACACGGTCAAGAGACGAGGTAATATGAGTGTAAGACTCCCTTTCCATAACACACAATTAGTAAACACACATACTCGTGCACATAATCACGCAGATTCACCTGTGAAAAAAAATGTTCGTATTTGAAAAATCTGTGAAGCAACTGGACGCAGGTCCCTTCCTGGGAAAAAAAAATATCCACCCACCACCAACGCCATATGAATGCAACACTGCAAGTTTGCAACATATATTTCCACAGAGCCGCGAATGTTTCCTACCCATGCAAGGGTTGCAATTTTTATCTGCAATCATTACATCGCTGGATATGAAAGAGCGGCCGTGCTACCAGCACTGATGATGGTGGATGTGTTCGAGGAAGCGTCAAGTGTCAGGCTGGGTCTATATTCGTAATTTTTTCCCTTAAAGATTATGATCATACGAACGGCTGACGTTGGATGGATCTGTTCGTGGGGTTAACGAAAGGTCGTCGGGATAGTGAAGTCTGGTAGTCAAGAAGTTAATGGAAACAGTTGGCTTAGAAAGTAACCCCCTAAACTCCAAACTCTCCCTGTATATCTTTTCTGAGCCCCTCTCCCTTACCTCAGCCTCTTTCCCTCCAAACTTTCCCTCTATAGCTTCTGACCCCCAGAGTCCACACTGGTACACATACCCTAATATATATTCCAGCATCAGTCTGTGTATCCGTCTAAAAGATAGCTCCAGACTGAGGCGTCTCCAGCTCCCACCAGTTATCAACGGGTCTTCCAACATAATGTCTAAGATGACACCATCTCTTCCCCTCTCTGCTGTGGTGTAAGATCATTCAGTATCAACACAGAAGTAAAGCTTCACATCTAAGCCGCGAGTTTTCCGCACAAGTTTGGAAAATAGAAGGGAGTTAGAGAGCATTATCCTGAGGGAGGCGGACTATATCATGTTAAGATGGAACCCTGAGCAGGACGATTGGATATAACAGGGACATATAAGGCTTCCTCAACATGTTCATATACCATCACCTCCGCCTGCAAGACACATGACAGTCAGCTCAAGATTCTGAACTGGTTTGTAGTTTTTTTTTTTTTTCTATGAAGAGTTAAACAATCACATTTTGGTGCCAAGAATTTCAGTGTTGACTGGAAACCTTCCCTGGTGAACTAGACAGTTCTGGTTCATGGTTGATGCTGGCGCGAGTCGTCCACATACGAGTCCATCCTCCTGTATTACCACGTCATGGAAACCCCCAACATCCCCATTGTGTTCTTCACCCTCACTAAGGTAGCAGTTGTTCAGCATCTCCAGGTTCCCAACACGATCGTAAAGTGAGCGCTTCTTGGATTGGAGCTCGTATCCCGTTTTCTAACTCAGAGAAGGGAAGGAAGAGGAAAATGTTCAGGAATTCTTACAGATGCCACAGCCGAGAGGCATGATAGATTGTAGTCTACCAGCGTGTAGGGAGACATGGATCGTCTACGTCTAACTTATCGTAGAACTAAACACGATTATCATACATCATAACTGTGGCGATGGGAATTATTTTTTTTTTACAAGAACGCTATCCAACAAATCCACTTCCCACTGACGACTTAATAAGATCCTCTGTAACGACTTACAGGAACAGAACTGATGTTAACGGACCAACCCACCCCAGACAACCCACCTACCTACCCTGTAGCCAGCAGGGACAACGCTAAACCTTTTGTAGAATGTCCCCAGCGCTACTTAGAACGGCTGGAGCCATAAACCATCTGTCCACGACATATCTAAATTAAAATCAGCTTCGCCAGCAAAAAGCTACAGATGTGACAGCAAGGCTCTTGGAAAGTAAGCCTCTCCACCCTGATGTACACAGACGTGGGCGGTGTTTATGTTGAACGCCGCACTCTTGACCCCATTCCGAGGTGCATAATGTCGCAGTGCTTGGATGCAGCAGACTCAAGCGCCACTGTTTTATCTGGTGTGTTTTAGTAAAGGCGAGTCCCTGGACCTCTTTTGGAAATGTACTCATGAATTTTTGAAGGCCTCGATCCACGAAGGAACACGGTCCAATGATCCTTGACCTAGTGAGTCACTGTAACCTTTGGAAAACTTACGCTTTGTTTTATGCACGACTCACCTCTCACCAGGATACGCCCTGCATGGCCAAACGTCTCTAATACTTCAAAGGAGACGAGGAAATATTCCCCACCCACCAGGAGGGGTAAACCACCAGGAGGGTAAACCACCAGGAGGGTAAACCACCAGGAAGGTAAACCACCAGGAAGGTAAACCAAACCAGCAGATGGCCCAGGCGTCTCACCCCTGTTCCTAGTCTCCTCTTTCATGCCATTATTCACATCCCGAGTGTTGTGGGCCACATCTGAGACTCTCCTTCTTCATTAGATAGCTTACTCCCCATCTTCTGTACATCTTCATTCTCTGAACCACATTTTATCTCTAGAGTCGTATTCTGTTGTGTATCGGGGTTCCCTGTCTATGTCAAGGTGATATAAATCAAAATACACTTGATATCCTGTTATAGTAACCATGCGTTTTTTTTTTTTGCGCCATGCACCGCCTGTCATCACCAGTCACTTGACATAAAGCATCACTGCCTGACGCTGTACCATGGACTATCAGGGACCAAACATTACCACATGTGACACAGTCATGCACTGCCGGTCGCATTGTTCAGTCACCAGGAGGCACCAGCAACACAGCAGGCCAGACCAGCCAGTGTTCTCCATCGTCAGGCACAACAGCAGGAGCAGCAGGAGGATCAGCAGCAGGAGCAGCAGCAGGAGCAGCAGCAGGAGCAGCAGGAACAGCAGCAGGAGCAGCAGCAGGAGCAGCAGCAGCAGGAGCAGCAGTAAGAATAGCAGGAGCAGCAGCAGGAGCAGCAGCAGGAGCAGCAGCAGGAGCAGCAGCAGGAGCAGCAGCAGCAGGAGCAGCAGGAGCAGCAGGAGCAGCAGCAGCAGCAGGAACAGCAGCATGAGCAGGACTAGCAGGAGAGGAGGAGGAGGAGGAGTATGAGGCTGGGTTAGGTGAGGGGTGGAGCGCGGAGGTGTGGTGGGTGTGGCAGTGAGGGAGTTTTTGTCTTGTTCATCGTCTCTGATGTCCTCTCTGTCGTCTGGTCCAATTTCATGGGTCGAACTCTCACGGAGCTACTTTCCTCCTCAGCTGCTCCTCCTCCTCCTCCTCCTCCTCCTCATGTGATCGCTTCTCCTGGCCTTCACGTCGTCAAGCATCGATTTTCTCTTTCTTCCTTGTGAACTTTTCCCCTCGTGTCTCCCCTCTGTTCCATCGTTCAGCAGACCTCCTCCTCTGGGATCACAATGTCCTATTCAGTTCATTCGTCTTCATGCTTATTATATTCCCCTCTCCCCAATCCAGTTTACCCGAAGCTTCTTTATATATTTGGCATTCAACTTATCTTCATCACTCCCTCCTTCTACAAGATCACATTTCAGAAACTTTCTTATAGTTTGGTATCTATTGCTTATCAGTGTCTATAATCCCTTAACATTCAGGATTACGTTCCCCCTTGAGTTCTTTACTTTCCCTTTATCTTCGGCTTTAGATTAAGCTTACCTGTGAGCCGTCTTTTTTTCTTTGTTGAAAGCTGCTTTACTCCTTGTAGTTTTATGACATACATCCTTCTTACATTCTTTATTGATTGCTTCATCAGGTGCCACATTTTTGTTTGCGAATATTGACGGCGCATGTTTCCTTCCTTACAATTCTCTTCAGTTTCGTTTTAGCTTCGTTTGTTGTCATTCCGGAGACACCTTTCACCCCAGCCAAACTGGCCATAATTCACTCGCGACCTTATTCTCTGCTGTGGACAAACACCACCGCGTCACCAACAGACGTCGCCACTGTGACAACATCCTCTCCAAAGTTCGTTCCTTCGTCGAGTTCTGGAAGTTCTTCACTGATCATTACCCCTGGAGACTGGCTGCCTGGATCTTTGGTTGGCTGGCTGGCTGGATGACTGTCTGCTTCATTAGTTGCTGGCTGGCTGGCTGGGCGCTCTCGACCGGGACATCATCCACCAGCAACGCCCCTCAGCTCTTCCAGACTCTCATCAAGTTCCAGATAATAAAGATGCTCTTCGTTCCTCGAGCCTTTCATAATTACTGCAGAAGAATGTCATCTTAGAACCTCCGAGGGCAACTCCACACCAGCCTCTGAGGAACCAGAATCCGGGCGACACTCAACACCCGCTCAGACGACCTCCTGTAGCTGAGGTGTGGCGTCAGTCGACACCCGCTCGGACGACCTCCTGTAGCTGAGGTGTGGTGTCAGTCGACACCCGCTCGGACGACCTCCTGTAGCTGAGGTGTGGCGTCAGTCCGACCTCCTGGGCTGCGTGCGTCAGTAGCCAGTTCTCTTGTGATGAGGAAGCAACGGTGAGGCAAGATCCAGCACCTCCTGCATGGTATAGTTACACACCTTCACTACAACATTTACTCCTTCTCTACACCATCCACATTCACCTCTAAGATTTCTTTCATCCTTTCAGTAACTGCAGGTAGTTTTGGGAGCATATCTTTTGAAAGAGATATAGCAATATATCTTCATTTACTCAGCTCTGCTCGACAAAGTAGGACTCGAAGCATTTCTCTTCATCTCTTGAGCTGCTGAGTTAACAAAATGTCTTTACGACGATATAGAAGAAGAAACAACTGTTTGGCTCACGATATGTGGGCCACACGCGAGACTCGTGCCTTCACATCCACGCGAGACTCGTCCCTTCACATCCACGCGAGACTCGTCCCTTCACATCCACACGAGACTCGTGCCTTCACATCCATACGAGACTCGTCCCTTCACATCCACGCGAGACTCGTCCCTTCACATCCACACGAGACTCGTGCCTTCACATCCACGCGAGACTCGTGCCTTCACATCCACGTGAGACTCGTCCCTTCACATCCACACGAGACTCGTGCCTTCACATCCACGCGAGACTCGTGCCTTCACATCCACGCGAGACTCGTGCCTTCACATCCACGCGAGACTTGTCCCCTTCACATCCACACGAGACTCGTCCCTTCACATCCACGCGAGACTCGTCCCTTCACATCTACACGAAACTCGTGCCTTCACATCCACACGAGACTCGTCCCTTCACATCTACACGAGACTCGTCCCTTCACATCCACACGAGACTCGTCCCTTCACATCCACACGAGACTCGTCCCTTCACATCCACACGAGAATCGTCCCCTTCACATCCTCCATAAAAAAATCCTTTAAATCCATATTTTCCCGAACCAATTCATTCCCACTTAAAAAGAAATCCAATATTTCCACAACGGCAGTGAAGCCCAGAACAAGATTCACTATGAATATTCATGAGAATGAATATCACATTCATGAATACTATTTTGCCAAATGATGAAAACCAACAGGAGTGATACATTTTGGTTATACATATACATATATAAAAATGATACAAGTTCTGCGACGCCCAGATATGTTTCAAATATATATATGTACGAGGAAAAATGTTGGTAGAAGACTGAAGTTGGAGAGGTCTTAGTGTTGGCACATTTGAACTGATGTTGGAAAAATGTTCACAGTTTTCTCGACCAGACTTGCCGTGAGTATTGTCCAATAGACGGAATGAGGTCATTGTTGGAGGAGAGGTCATATGATACTGCTGGTGCTAAGGTGTTATGGCACTGTTGGCAGTGAGTTTTGATACTGCTGGTGCTAAGGTGTTATGGCGCTGTTGACAGTGAGCTTTGATACTGCTGGTGTTAAGGTGTTATGGCACTGTTGACAGTGAGCTTTGATACTGCTGGTGCTAAGGTGTTATGGCACTGTTGGCAGTGAGTTTTGATACTGCTGGTACTAAGGTGTTATGGCACTGTTGACAGTGAGCTTTGATACTGCTGGTGCTAAGGTGTTATGGCACTGTTGGCAGTGAGCTTTGATACTGCTGGTGCTAAGGTGTTATGGCACTGTTGGCAGTGAGCTTTGATACTGCTGGTGCTAAGGTGTTATGGCACTGTTGACAGTGAGCTTTGATACTGCTGGTGTTAAGGTGTTATGGCACTGTTGACAGTGAGCTTTGATACTGCTGGTGCTAAGGTGTTATGGCACTGTTGGCAGTGAGTTTTGATACTGCTGGTACTAAGGTGTTATGGCACTGTTGACAGTGAGCTTTGATACTGCTGGTGCTAAGGTGTTATGGCACTGTTGGCAGTGAGCTTTGATACTGCTGGTGTTAAGGTGTTATGGCACTGTTGACAGTGAGCTTTGATACTGCTGGTGCTAAGGTGTTATGGCACTGTTGGTAGTGAGCTTTGATACTGCTGGTGCTAAGGTGTTATGGCACTGTTGGCAGTGAGCTTTGATACTGCTGGTGCTAAGGTGTTATGGCACTGTTGGTAGTGAGCTTTGATACTGCTGGTGCTAAGGTGTTATGGCACTGTTGGCAGTGAGCTTTGATACTGCTGGTGCTAAGGTGTTATGGCACTGTTGGTAGTGAGTTTTGATACTGCTGGTACTAAGGTGTTATGGCACTGTTGGCAGTGAGCTTTGATACTGCTGGTACTAAGGTGTTATGACACTGTTATTGATGTTGGCAGAGTTAGTGATGGCACTCGATCTCTACCAGCACTATCTTGTCCTCGGGTTGTGAAGTTGTAGAAATGGGGAAGAATGGATATGGGGGACGAAGTCTGGTTACCTGAATTAGGGCGGTGTGGATGGTGTATTCTTGGGAGAGTACATCTGTGTGTCTGCTTATGATGCTGTTGTGCAGTTTGTGAAGGAATTCTAAGACGTGTTCTAAAAACAGTGCTTGTAATGTTGCTTTCCAGTACAATAACACCATCAGTAAGACCTTAATAAATAGTAGGCCAAATCATGCAACAATTGGGAGTGTTTACGTCGTCAAATGCAAGTCATGTAAATATATTTATATAGGCCAGACTGGTAAAACTGTAACGGAGATGTGTTATTGGCACCGTCATGCAGTACGCAGGGATGACCACAAAAATGCGATCGCTAAACATTGTCATGAAAATGATCACCCTGGCCATAGATCTTGAAAATCCCGTTATTCTATACCCCTCTGCTGATTATGTCACATGCAGTGCCATTGAATGTGTCTTAATTGCTAATTCTAAGAACTTAAATTTGTTCCCAGGTAAATCTAAAGCCCATCCTAGCATTAACCAAATCATTATGAGAGAATTGACAAAACACGAAAACATAAAAAAGTTGTTCAAGACACACCCAGCTACCCAGGTCAACCCCCGCCACGTGACCCCCCTTAATCACTCTCCCTTACAACGGTTACTGCCAGACAAAGCGGACAGTGGTTGGTCTGTACAGATTGGTGCTGGACGGCGGGACTCAAGTGTGATGTTGGGATTTAAATAACTTTGTTAAGTACTGGCACCCCCTGATGATGAGGTGGATTGTCTCCACGAAACATGTCGTGCCACATGTATAGAAAAATTACATGTTAAATATAATTGTATGAACTACTGAAGTGCGATTTCACCTTATGTATATATATATATATATATATATATATATATATATATATATATATATATATATATATATATATATATATATATATATATATATATTAGCCATTTCCCGTTTGAGCGAGGTAGCGTTAAGAACAGAGGACTGAGGAGCCTTAGAGGGAATATCCTCACTTTGACCCCTTCTCTGTTCCTTCTTTTAGGAAAGTTAAAACGGGAGGAGAAGATTTCCAACCCCGCTATCTCTTCCTTCTTTTGGAGAATTAAAACAGGAGGGGAGGATTTCCAGTCTCCCGCTCCCTCCCCATTTTATTCGTCTTTTACGACACGCAGGGAATACGTGGGCAGTATTCTTTCTTCCCTATCCCCAGGGATATTACATAAATAAGACAGATATAACATCGTCAAATAGACCTTTAACGTAGATACCCAACATTGTGTGGAGTAACTAACACCACCAGCGAACACATTCTCTGGCTTACACGGTCACCAAGACCCAGTACCAGCGCAGCAGGTCACCAGGGGTTGCAGGTGTAGCATGTATATTGTAAGCGTACCGTGCCGCAGGACGAGACAGGCTGACTGTGTTCATCATAGTGGCTCTCTCAAGCTCATCGGATTAATTACAACGAGACTGATACGGCGAGGAAATGGTCGTCAGAGGAAATATTCGCTGGGATGTAGATAGATATTGGAAATGGTCGTCAAAGGAGATAGTCGCTGCGATGTAAACAGGTACTGGAAATGGTCGTCAGAGCAAATAATTGCTGGAATATGGATCGGTTTTAATGTGCTGTGTCGTGAGTGAATTTTGGTCTTTATTTGTTCAGCGTGTGGGATAGCTTGTCCTTCCTCATGTTTTCTAATCCAATAATTATGCTCAGCAAATCGAACCATTATGCTCAGCCAGTACAATCATTATGCCCAGCTAATACCACCATTATGCTCAGTGAATGGTATTGATACAATGTTTCGTGATAGAGATCAGAAGAGAGGTGGTAGACGACAGATTAAAAGCTTGCTAACAGAAATTAGAACAGAAAGAAAATAGACAAAGTGTGGTAATAGAAATAAGGACATAAGTTATAAAAATAGAAGACTTGATAGTAGGGAACAGAGTAGAAAGAAAATGATAAAAGACTTGACAACAGAAATCAAAATAGAGAAAAAAAAAATATAGAAAAAGACAACTTGGCAATAGAAACGTTGGTGAGAAAAACGGTGACTATTTCATGAAAATAGAAATAGCCCCACCAGAGAATTTGGTTGAAGAAAAAAAAAAAAAAGATTTATAGGGTTACATTTATATTCTTTTTCTTTTTGTCTTTCTCAGTCGTCGGGTTATGAAGGCCTAGGAGTCCTTGTAGGGTCCATAAACACTCCGGTAGTTCTTGGTTGGTCGACAAACACTCCGGTAGCTCTTGGAGGGTCGACCAACACTCCGGTAGCTCTTGGAGGGTCGACCAACACTCCGGTAGCTCTTGGAGGGTCGACCAACACTCCGGTAGCTCTTGGAAGGTCGACCAACACTTCAGTAGTTCTTGGAGGGTCGACCAACACTCCTGTAGCTCTTGGAGGGTCGACCAACACTCCGGTAGCTCTTGGAGGGTCGACCAACACTCCGGTAGCTCTTGGAGGGTCGACCAACACTCCGGTAGCTCTTGGAAGGTCGACCAACACTCCGGTAGCTCTTGGAAGGTCGACCAACACTTCAGTAGTTCTTGGAGGGTCGACCAACACTCCTGTAGCTCTTGGAGGGTCGACCAACACTCCGGTAGCTCTTGGAGGGTCGACCAACACTCCGAGAGTTCTTGGAGGGTCGACCAACACTCCGGTAGCTCTTGGAGGGTCGACCAACACTCCGGTAGCTCTTGGAGGGTCGACCAACACTCACGTCCAGATCAGCGGACGAGGAGGGGGACGACCCCGGCTCATGAACGGGGGCCAAGACCTGGATGGGGTACAGCAGATAGAGGAGATTCATGCGTCTGGGCAAACAACGGGACGACCGTGTATATTTCAGCCAGCACAACGACCGCCCTTCCTCTGTTTACCGTGTGAGGGGGGGCTCTACCCCAGAGTGTGGGAGGGGAAGGCACGGGGAAGGATGGGGAGGAATGGGTAAGCACAGTACCCTGCTCCAGGAGAGGACTTTAACTGGTCATATCAGGTTATGTATGGGAGTGTGGGCGGGCGGGTTATGGTTGGAAGGGAAGCGATAACACTGGTATTCATGTCCCTTTGTATTATATTACCCTGGGCCTAGACCAACCCAGGATATAGATATTGATTCTTTATTCTCAGATAAGAACAGATAGCACTGTTTACGTGTGATATCTGTAATGGAAATGCCTTCATCTGTCTTCATGCAAAGTGAATTATTATAATTAATTCAGAAAATCGAATTTTCGAAAGGAAATCCTCGTTTCGCTTCAGTCTCTCACCTCCTGTACTTTAGCCACTAACTCGACACTGTTCAGTAGTGGCTTGAGGTGTTGTGTGCATCCCCAGGCGTGTGGTGAAAGCTAGGACAATATTGTCCCCAGTAAGGACGTTCATTCCTTGTTCAAGAGAACAGATTAATGACAATTGACCTCAGCTGGGATGTGACCCGACGCTGGTGATGTGTGAGGTTGACCTTCGCTAATGGTATGGGGTCATAAGCTTGTCTTAGCCTAGTTGGAGGAGTGTATGTCATAGAACATTATATGACCACGTTCAGACAGAACCCCTGAACCCGGATAAGACAGTCCTTCCTATTGATGTAAATCACTATAGTTAATACCTATAGTCAAGAATTATAACATGTATGTAGTAGTTGCTTAGAGTCTATGAACATTTGCTTTGAAAATCGTCACAGACTCTTGCAGGCGAGAGCTTCGACTGTGTTTAACTTACCCAAGAACAAAGTGTATAGGAAGAGGACCAGCTGGGGTAAGTGTGTGTGTGTGTGTAGCCAGTTAGGTACACCAGACACGTCGATGATTCCCCCTCAGGTGACGTGTAGGCTTCTGTGGTAATGATGTAGTACCGAGTGAAGAGAAAGACCGTATTTTCGTTTCACTGATCCCCACACAGGCCTGAGGGGACGTAGCTGGCCGGAATAAAATGTGAGCAGCCCAGCCATATCTACTGACGAAGGCTACTAATGCGGTGGGAGACGGAGGCTGGGGCAGGGTTCTTCGTGGGTGATGGGTGCTGGATGACCTGTCTACTGGGTGCTGAGGGTGACGGGTGTTGGATGACCTGTCTACTGGGTGCTGTGAGTGACGGGTGCTGGATGACCTGTCTACTGGGTGGTGAGGGTGACGGGTGCTGGATGACTTGTCTACTCAATGCTGCGGGTGACGGGTGCTGGATGTCCTAGGAATATGGATGTGGTGGGTCCCAGCAATGCTGCTGGGGTTGACGGGTTTGGGTTCTGTCTGGGTGAGGCTCCTGGGGTTGACGGGTTGGGGTTCTGTCTGGGTGAGGCTCCTGGGGTTGACGGGTTGGGGTTCTGTCTGGGTGAGGCACCACCTCTGCTGGGGAAGGGGAGGGTTGACTGAAGAGGTTATGCTATGACCTGGAGGTTACTGGCAGGTCGTGACCTGGTTGTGATACAGGTACTAGGTTCTGGTAGAACTGCCTGGTGATGTACGAGTGTACAAGTGTGTTGAGGACAGTGACAGGTGATGAAGTGGGAGTACGAGGGGTTGACTAGCAGTGGATGGAGGTACTAGGGTTAGCCAGTACAAGGAGAGAACACACAGGGGTGTACAAGTTAACCACACCTTGTTCCACTTTCAGAAGGCATTCCATTTCCCCTCTGAAGTATCCTGATGCTACTTTCTCTTCTCCTTTATTAAGGCCATTCCTCTCGGCTGAAGTTATGACTTCATTTACGAAATTAGTCAAGTAATTACTTGAGTGGTAGCGAACGACGCCACTTTAACGACCTCACGTCGCCCTACACGAAGTCCGTTTTACTTACGCACGAAATTAACGGTAATTCTCCCCAACTCTGATGCATAAAGAAATGCTCATGTGTCGACGTATTAACGAGGCATAATGTAATAACATTAGCGTATGTTTGATTATAACATTGGCGTATGTTTTATGATAACATTGGCGTATGTTTTATGATAACATTGGCGTATGTTTGATTATAACATTGGCGTATGTTTGATTATAACATTGGCGTATGTTTTATGAGTTACGAAAAGAAATTGTGACCCTCGTTGTAAGAGCAAAATGGAACACTTTGGTTTGCCTGTGTTTTTTCTCTCCTGTTGTGTTGAAGTTGATGATCATCAGTCAGTTTTGACAGTCAATATTATCTTGTTAGAGCAGCCGGTGTGAGGGAAACCAGGCGGAGGGAGTCAGGGTGATGGAGGGCGCACGAGGGAGGGCAAATTGTATGGGAGGGTGAGTGTGGAGGACACGGGTTTTTGGAAGGTGTGTGTGTAGGAAGGATACAGGGTGTTTGGAGGAAGCTGTGTGAGGGGGGAAAGTTTGGAGGGTGTGTGTGTGTGTGTGTGTGTGTGTGTGTATGGGAAGGATACGAGGTGTTTGGAGGGAGGTGTGTGAGGGGGAAAGTTTGGAGGCTGTGTATGTATGGGAAGGATAAAGGGTGTTTGGAGGGAGATGTGTGAGGGTGAAAGTTTGGAGGGCGTGTGTGTGGGAAGGAAACAGGGTGTTTGAAAGGGTGTGCTGAGAAAAAACAATGTGTAAGGGTGTGGTTAAGTATGGTGTGGGGGTAACAAGGAAAGGGAGAGGGTTGTGGGATGGATTCTAACCTTGGGACTTAGTGTGGGGGATGTTATAGAGATCAGGTGGGATGTGGGAACGTGTGTGGGAAGGGAGATGTGGGAAGGCTGTATTGCAGAGGCACTGTAGGAAGGGTGTGTAGAAGAGGGGTTGACTGTGGGAAGGGTGCGTGAGGTAGGGGTAGATTGTGGGAGGGGTAGATTGTGGGGAAGATGTGGTGGAGGAAGAGGAAGTAAAGACGTAATACGTGACATAGAAGATCCAGTCTTGATGTCATAATTTGAATTATTAAAAATTTAGTTAAAATTTTTTTATAGAGTCATTGAAAGACGTTCCAAACATTCTGTTTACTTGATAAAGAAAAAATAAACGAGAGAAAATCAGTACATTCATGTCTTCAACTGTGTGAGAAAGTGTAACAGAAGTGGAATACGGTAACACTGCCAATCTATTCTTACGAATAAAGAGAGTCAAGTTTCTTTGCACACCCTGGGAAACAGACACGACCCGCTGTGCACCACGCCTCCTATACTGGAAGATGTACATCTCCAGCATCATGTGTTTATCTTATTATTCATTGGTTTGTAGTTTGCGTCTCCGTTTTTTATGATCTTCCTTGAGCAGGGGAGACAACGCTGATATATTAGCACTGGTGTGAATCCAATCATGAATTACATGAGTTCTGACTCAGGTTACATTTCCTTATTACGTTGAATCTTTAACATCTTTCTTGAGCAGAAGAGAAGAATGTCCCCACAAATTGCAAGGGGAAGAGCGTACCTCTTTTATATCCTCTCAATTTGTGCAAGCAATAAATTCTGATGAAACGAGAAAATAGATTTATATTTCCAAGTAACGTCCTGGGGGATTGTTTTAGCATTTCAAGTTAAGTTTAGTTACTGTCCAAACACTCAAGCTGAAATTCTTTCCAACAACATTTATCACCCATTTATGTGCCGGACGAAAACACTTTACTGCCACAGCAGAAGCTAAACCTCCTTATGGTGTTGAAAGTAAACATCTCCATTAAACCAGAAGTCTGGATGTGAGGTCTTGAGCAAGCCATGTTCTCCTGGTCCTTCTGTTGTTGGATTACTGAGTAACTCTGTATGTTGCAGCCTTCTAAGATACAGGCATCTGTAATCTACCTGTAATGGTCCTTCTAGTCTACATTACTGAGTAACTCTGTATGTTACAGCTTTCTAAGATACAGGCATCTGTAATCTACCTGTAATGGTCCTTCTAGTCTACATTACAGAGTAACATGTTACAACTTCCTGAGATACAAGCATGTGCACCCGACCTGTTATCTTGTCTGCCTTTTCAGTTGCCTGACATCATCTCTGCCACCCTGCCAGCAATACCCTACTGCCAACAAGCCTGCCAACCATGGTCAGTTGTCCCCGTAACTCTTCCAAACTGCTCTCCTCCCCTGCCAACATTACCCCCAACCTGGTCACCCTGTCTGCTGTGCGCTCATCTCTCTCTTACCGTTTTCTTATGGGTCGTATGACCGTTGACGACCGTTGATGACCGTTGATGACCGTTGACGACAGTTATGACCGCTGATGACCGTTATGACCGTTGATGACCGCGATGACCGTTGAAGACACTTATGACCGTTGACGACCGTTATGACAGTTATGACCGTTATGACCGTTGACGGCAGTTGATGACAGTTATGACAGTTAATGACCGTTATGACAGTTACGACCGTTATGACCGTTGACGGCAGTTGATGACAGTTATGACAGTTAATGACCGTTATGACAGTTATGACAGTTGACGGCAGTTGATGACAGTTATGACAGTTAATGACCGTTATGACAGTTATGACCGTTGATGACAGTTGACGACCGTTATGACAGTTGATGACAGTTTTGACCGTTGACGACTGTTATGACAGTTACGACCGTTGATGACCGTTATGACAGTTACGACCGTTGACGACCGTTATGACCGTTATTACTGTTATGGCAGTTGGCAACCGTTATGCCGTTCATGATAGTTCTGTTGATTAATGGCCATTATGACCGTTGATGATCGTTAATGGTCGTTGGTTATGGCAGTTAGCGATCGTTATTGCTGTCGACCATTATCTCTGGCGATGAAAATTCTGAATCCTATCAAAAGAAAGAAAATAAAATGGTAGAATTATGATGGTTGGTCGATGCCGATGGCCTCCATGTATACCTCGCCTTTGCGTATCATTTTCCATGACCAAACCATAAAGTCGTATCCTGGAAAGTAAGAACGATGTTTCCCCCATTTTCTATATAACTGAGGCATGAACAGCTTCACCCAGATATACGATAGCAAGAAAGAAAACTGGTGGTGGTATTTTTCTCTATGTTTTCGGCTAAATATCCAAGACTTGCTTTTAAGCCAGGGGTCATTAAAGATGAGAATGGATATGACTCAAAAATTCAAGGACGATTTTAAAGCTCATTGATCGTCATTGCCTCGCAAAAGACTTTGGGATCCGGTATAATAAAGTAGGCGAAACTCGGGGCCATTTTTCTTCATTGGGGAATTAGGAGGTCGGTGAGGGCGGTCGTCAAGGGCCGTGATGATGGCCAACATTAGCAGCGCTCACTTTTATGGGCGACTGATGCGCCAGGGAATGAACCCGCGACTTGACGACCCCACCCAGGTCCTGAACTGAATGATGCACACACACTGTCTTGCTGATAGGCAGATACTCCTGATGTTGTAGGTGCCTGATGTTGTAGGTTCCTGATGTTGTAGGTGCCTGATGTTGTAGGTGCCTGATGTTGTAGGTGCCTGATGTTGTAGGTATCTGATGCTGTAGGTGCCTGATGTTGTAGGTGCCTGATGTTGTAGGTGCCTGATGTTGTAGGTGCCTGATGTTGTAGGTACCTGATGCTGTAGGTGCCTGATGTTGTAGGTGCCTTATGTTGTAGGTTCCTGATGTTGTAGGTGCCTGATGTTGTAGGTTCCTGATGTTGTAGGTGCCTGATGTTGTACGTGCCTGATGTTGTAGGTTCCTGATGTTGTAGGTGTCTGATGTTGTAGGTATCTGATGCTGTAGGTGCCTGATGTTGTAGGTGCCTGATGTTGTAGGTGCCTGATGTTGTAGGTGCCTGATGTTGTAGGTACCTGATGCTGTAGGTGCCTGATGTTGTAGGTGCCTTATGTTGTAGGTTCCTGATGTTGTAGGTGCCTGATGTTGTAGGTTCCTGATGTTGTAGGTGCCTGATGTTGTACGTGCCTGATGTTGTAGGTTCCTGATGTTGTAGGTTCCTGATGTTGTAGGTGCCTGATGTTGTAGGTTCCTGATGTTGTAGGTGTCTGATGTTGTAGGTTCCTGATGTTGTAGGTGCCTGATGTTGTAGGTTCCTGATGTTGTAGGTGCCTGATGTTGTAGGTGCCTGATGTTGTAGGTTCCTGATGTTGTAGGTTCCTGATGTTGTAGGTGCCTGATGTTGTAGGTTCCTGATGTTGTAGGTGTCTGATGTTGTAGGTTCCTGATGTTGTAGGTGTCTGATGTTGTAGGTTCCTGATGTTGTAGGTGCCTGATGTTGTAGGTTCCTGATGTTGTAGGTGTCTGATGTTGTAGGTTCTCGATTCTTCCAATCTTAAAGCTATTGGTCACATGTGAGTGTTTACACAGGGAGGGTGATGACCTGATATGATCCGTTACTATGTCATCAAGCCTGTGTTAACAACCCAGTTTAGAGAAGTGTAAGATTAATAAACTTTAGATTGATATAACAGTTATGACCGTTGACGACCGTTATGACCGTTGGTGACCGTTATGACCGTTGGTGACCGTTATGACAGTTATGACCGTTGGTGACCGTTATGACCGTTGGTGACCGTTATGACCGTTGGTGACCGTTATGACCGTTGACGACCGTTATGACCATTGGTGACCGTTATGACCGTTGACGACCGTTATGACCGTTGACGACCGTTATGACCGTTGGTGACCGTTATGACCGTTGGTGACCGTTATGGAGCTGATTGCTCGTCCAGTGCGGGAGCCATGTGGCTCGGATGGTCAAGGAAGCCATGACACATTGAGAGAATGATGGAGCTAGGATGATGATTCCTACTGAGAGAATGATGGAGCCAGGATGATGATTCCTACTGAGAGAATGATGGAGCCAGGATGATGATTCCTACTGAGAGAATGATGGAGCCAGGATGATGATTCCTATGATACGAACGTAAATCAAACTGAATTGTACCAATATTGTTGTCTGGCCTGGCCAGATGCACGTAGCTAAGGCTTCCAAGTGATCATACCAAGCTGAGAAAGACATGTTATGAGATGAGGGTCAGAAGTGAGTGAGATGAGCCATGGGATGAGAACAAGAACTGAGTGAGGTAAACTATGAAGTAAGGTTGTATGAAGTCTGGTATCTGTAAACACTGGGAGGTGAAAAATAAGGAATGATGAAATCATTGGTTCGGATGATGTACTTGCGTGGCAATATTTTCAAAAAGCGAAAGTCAAATTTGCACAAGAAACGAAGGAGAGAAAATGCTTGTCGAAGAAGATGGAAAAACGAAAAAGAAATTGATAGAGCATAGTGCTTAGTGAATAACTGGAACATTTTTATTGTAAATTACTTTATATTTCATTGTAGGATCAGTGATTTTTGTTGTGAGACATCTGATAGTGTAGTTAGAACCAATGACATAGTTTGCTTCAGGTTAATTGGTAATGGTTTTTACTTCTTATTAGCAGCAGAATTCTACAGGTATTCTTCCTTTCAATCATCAAATTGCTTTTACCTTCTCTCCACACTGAACTCGATGTCTCTCATCTTTTCACTTATTACCAATTGCTTCTGAAGATCCAAGATTTCTGGGGATGTTACCAGGCCTCTGTGTTAACTGCCAGTTGCAAAAGCTGAAAGTACTGTAGCTCGTTTGATGTAGAACTGGAATTCATAAAATGTGTGTCTCGAATACCCAGTCTCTTAACCATGAGACGAAAACACACAAGCACAAACACACACAAAAGTACAAGCACAAACTCAGCCATGCACGCACACAGGTGTGCGACCACGTACACAGGTGTGTACACAGGTGTGTGACCACGTACATACACAGGTGTGTGACCACGTACACAGGTGTGTGCACAGGTGTGTGACCACGTACATACACAGGTGTGTGACCACGTACACAGGTGTGTAACCACGTACACTGATGTGTGACCACGTACACAGGTGTGTGACCACGTACACTGATGTGTGACCACGTACACAGGTGTGTGACCACGTACATACACAGGTGTGTGACCACGTACACAGGTGTGTGACCACGTACACAGGTGTGTGACCACGTACATACACAGGTGTGTGACCACGTACATACACAGGTGTGTGACCACGTACATACACAGGTGTGTGACCACGTACACAGGTGTGTGACCACGTACATACACAGGTGTGTGACCACGTACACAGGTGTGTGACCACGTACATACACAGGTGTGTGACCACGTACATACACAGGTGTGTGACCACGTACACAGGTGTGTGACCACGTACATACACAGGTGTGTGACCACGTACACAGGTGTGTGACCACGTACATACACAGGTGTGTGACCACGTACATACACAGGTGTGTGACCACGTACATACACAGGTGTGTGACCACGTACACAGGTGTGTGACCACGTACACAGGTGTGTGACCACGTACACAGGTGTGTGACCACGTACATACACAGGTGTGTGACCACGTACACAGGTGTGTGACCACGTACACAGGTGTGTACACAGGTGTGTGACCACGTACACAGGTGTGTGACCACGTACACAGGTGTGTGACCACGTACACAGGTGTGTGACCACGTACACAGGTGTGTGACCACGTACACAGGTGTGTGACCACGTACATACACAGGTGTGTGACCACGTACATACACAGGTGTGTGACCACGTACATACACAGGTGTGTGACCACGTACACAGGTGTGTGACCACGTACATACACAGGTGTGTGACCACGTACATACACAGGTGTGTGACCACGTACATACACAGGTGTGTGACCACGTACATACACAGGTGTGTGACCACGTACACAGGTGTGTGACCACGTACATACACAGGTGTGTGACCACGTACATACACAGGTGTGTGACCACGTACACAGGTGTGTGACCACGTACATACACAGGTGTGTGACCACGTACATACACAGGTGTGTGACCACGTACATACACAGGTGTGTGACCACGTACATACACAGGTGTGTGACCACGTACATACACAGGTGTGTGACCACGTACACAGGTGTGTGACCACGTACATACACAGGTGTGTGACCACGTACACAGGTGTGTGACCACGTACACAGGTGTGTGACCACGTACACAGGTGTGTGACCACGTACACAGGTGTGTGACCACGTACACAGGTGTGTGACCACGTACACAGGTGTGTGACCACGTACACAGGTGTGTGACCACGTACACAGGTGTGTGACCACGTACACAGGTGTGTGACCACGTACACAGGTGTGTGACCACGTACACAGGTGTGTGACCACGTACATACACAGGTGTGTGACCACGTACACAGGTGTGTGACCACGTACATACACAGGTGTGTGACCACGTACACAGGTGTGTGACCACGTACATACACAGGTGTGTGACCACGTACATACACAGGTGTGTGACCACGTACACAGGTGTGTGACCACGTACACAGGTGTGTGACCACGTACACTGATGTGTGACCACGTACACAGGTGTGTGACCACGTACACTGATGTGTGACTACGTAAATACACAGATGTTTGACCACTTACACCGCGTAAGGATTGTCAACAAACAACCAATTCCTCGTTTTATTTATATTTACTGTGAAAAGATCTTACACAAAGTCATGCAATTTTCCTTCTTCTTATATACTTACCGAAGAGCCATAATACATCTCTCTTACCTTAACAGTTCTAACGACATGGGTTTCTAAGCAACACATAATTCTCAAACGAACATATTATATTGTGACCTGGACTCCTCCAGTTCTCCACTCAGTACATACATACACCATCAGGTGACGTGGAAGCATATATGTGTGTGTGTGTGTGTGTGTGTGTGTGTGTGTGTGTGTGTGTGTGAGAGTGGTTCTGCATTCATCATTTGCTTGTATATCCCATTTATTTGATGACATGAACTAGGAAGTTTCTCTTTCTTAACAGATCCTCCAGATGTCTGAGTCACATATTTCATCTACATAATCAAAGGGGAAAAAATGAGGTTGAAATCCTTCATTTTGAGGCCTTTTAGATATCCTAAATGTCCCGTACTGGCAGAGCCTTTTAATTTCCCATCACATGACTAGGATGACATCATATTTAGCTTTTACTTTCCCTTCCCTAGCCCCTCCCTAACATCATGGTCACTGTAAGTTCCTTTGTCTAACCCCGTAACATCATGACCATGAAAGCCATATTAAGAACAGAGATGTGACATCATAGTAGATGTCCCTGGCGTCATGGCTGATGTCATGAAGTCTTCTCTGATGTCATAGGGTCACGCCCAGTGGGCGGGTCATGATGGCACAGCCAGGGTGTGTGTGTGAGTATGTGTGTGTGTGTGTGCCTATACCCTGGTGGTGCAGAACGCTTCTTCTCCACTTCCTCCTGTTCTTGAAGACACTGTTGTTGTCTTCCACATCCCCAGATATGTTCCTTCTCGCTGTTCACCTCTTCCTTATTATACCTTAACACTACTCGTGAGAAATCATACATTTTGACAAAATTATAGGAGAAGCTGTTCTATAATGTCACAGTTTATATATATATATATATATATATATATATATATATATATATATATATATATATATATATATATATATATATATATATATATATATATTATCTATATACACTGTTTTTATACACTGATGCACTGTTATCTTTGGGTAGCCAGTGTCTCATACTTGTTTTTCTTATTGTTTCAACATAACCAAGTCGTCAACTGTCAGATAATATAGCTGGCTCGCAGGTGTTCGTTCACTTAGTTGCTAAGATCCATAGAAATGGGCAGGTGTCGGGAGGTTGTGCCAGAAGACGTAGACAGCATCTGGTTGTGCGTTTGCTGGTTGTAGAATCATCTGCAGGTGTTGAGGATTAGGAGAATCATCTGCAGGTGTTGAGGATTAGGAGAATCATCTGCAGGTGTTGAGGATTAGGAGAATCAGCTGCAGGTGTTGAGGATTAGGAGAATCATCTGCAGGTGTTGAGGATTAGGAGAATCATCTGCAGGTGTTGAGGATTAGGAGGATCAGCTGCAGGTGTTGAGGATTAGGAGAATCAGCTGCAGGTGTTGAGGATTAGGAGAATCAGCTGCAGGTGTTGAGGATTAGGAGAATCAGCTGCAGGTGTTGAGGATTAGGAGAATCAGCTGCAGGTGTTGAGGAGGACAGTAAATGTCAGACAGCTGTCAACAGGTGAGAGTAGCGAGTTGCCAGGTGCCAAGGGAGACAACAGGTGTTTGAAGACGGGGTTTGACGAGGTCGTCACACACTTGTGTGACCCAGTGTTCAAAAACCACAAAGGTGACAGATGTTTAGTAGAGTCACGTCAGGTGTTGGGTCACAGATGCCTATACCGTCATCTCTGTAGTGGCTCATTAGCATTTAATGTCACCATTCCGTCTCTCATCAGACATTACCATCATCTTCAGTGCTTGCTAAGATGTTAGTATCATCATTTCATTGACTCGTAAGGCAATACCGCTTCTTGCAGTGACGCGTGAATCACTGCCGTCGTGTTATAGTAAGCCATTAGCCATTATCATACCCACAAATGGGTCCTCAGCCTTCCCTGTGTCCCAGCCACAACCATTAGACCATCAGACATCCCCATGTATCCCGGGATCTTTCCAGTTAGCAACCACCATAGATGACCATCAGTTCATCACACATCCTCCTCAGCTTCTGTTGGTTCAGCAGAACACGATCATCCGTCTGTTAGTTCAGCAGAACACGATCATCCGTCTGTTGGTTCAGCAGACACGATCATCCGTCTGTTGGTTCAGCAGACACGATCATCCGTCTGTTGTGAATGATTGTGCCTCATTACCTTCACATTACAGCGTTCACCACATCGGGAAGTTGGAGTCAGTCATATGTGATGGCGGGATAATGAGGAATTAATGGCGAAAACTCCGGGTAATGACATCATTCTCGTAGTCTCCCGTGCAACTCCTCAACTGTATCTCTCCTCCTGTTCTCGACAATCCGCTCCGCTCCTGTTTTTAACTCTGGTGTTCTCTCAACCCTCCAGCCGTTTTCTATTTATCCGTTGAGGGGTTTTCAGTCTTGGTCTCTCCACTTTAGCGGTCTCTCTCTCTCTCTCTCTCTCTCTCTCTCTCTCTCTCTCTCTCTCTCTCTCTCTCTCTCTCTCTCTCTCTCTCTCTCTCTCTCTCTCTCGTCTTGTTATCACATCCTGTCCGATGTTTACACACCACCCCTCCCCAGGGTTGCCATCAGTCACCAGGTGTTCTATTTCACGGTGAGTCTTGTGTCTGGCGAGTGCTGCCACCTGCTTTCTCAGGACATCAGTTTGCACCACGCGAGAGACGCTACCACGAGCCTGACACACCCTGCAGGGAGGAGCTTCAGGGACCCGCTCAGGTGTTGCATGGCTGCTGTTTCCTCATCACCTGAAATTACCGGAACAGTTGATCAACAGTTTGATTAAAGGGAATAAAATGTTAGTATACGTGTCTGCAGATCCATACGTATACTTATGTATTAGTATACATGTGTATATCTCTCTTTTTAAAACAGGTATTCCCAATCACCAGTCCTTTTTCAGCACACAAATCAACAAGCTCTTCACCATTTCCATTTGCCACACTGAACACCCCATGTACACCAATTATTCCCTCAACTGCCACATTACTCACCTTTGCATTCAAATCACCCATCACTATAACCCGGTCTCGTGCATCAAAACTACTAACACACTCACTCAGCTGCTCCCAAAACACTTGCCTCTCATGATCTTTCTTCTCATGCCCAGGTGCATATGCACCAATAATCACCCATCTCTCTCCATTCACTTTCAGTTTTGCCCATATCAATCTATTACTTTCTTACACTCGAAAGAGAGACTTTTGGATGTTAATGTGCTGAGAGGTGCAACTGGAGGGATGTCTGATCATTATCTTGTGAACACGAAGGTGAAGATTTGTAGAGGTTTTCAGAAAAGAAGAGAGAATGTTGGGGAGGAGACTTGTGTGAGGAAGTACCAGGAGAGACTGAGTGCAGAATGGAAAAAGGTGAGAGCAAAGGACGTAAGGGGAGTGGGGGAGGAATGGGATGTATTTAGGGAAGCAGTGATGGCTTGCGCAAAAGATGCTTGTGGCATGAGAAGCGTGGGATGTGGCCAGATTAGAAAGGGTATTGAGAGGTGGGACGAAGAAGTAAGATAGTGAGAGAGAAGAGACAGGCGTTTGGACGATTTTTGCAGGGAAATAGTGCAAATGACTGGGAGATGTATAAAAGAAAGAGACAGGAGGTCCCTGAAGGTGCAAGAGGCGAAAAAGAGGGCAAAAGAGAGTTGGGGTGAGAGAGTATCATAAATTTTAAGAAAAAAAATGTTTTGGAAGGAGATAAATAAAGTGCGTAAGAAAAGAGAACAAATAGGAACATCGGTGAAGGGGGCTAAAGGGGAGGTGATAACAAGTAGTGGTGATGTGAGGAGATGGATTGAGTATTTTGAAGGTTTGTTGAATGTGTTAGATGATAGAGTGGCAGATATAGGGTGTTTTGGTCGAGGTGGTGTGCGAAGTGAGAGGATTAGGGAAAATGATTTGGTAAACAGAGAAGAGGTAGTAAAAGCTTTGTGGAAGATGAAAGCCGGCAAGGCAGCAGGTTTGGATGGTATTGCAGTGGAATTTACTAAAAAAAGGGGGGACTGTGTTGTTGACTGGTTGGTAAGGATATTTGATGTATGTATGACTCATGGTGAGGTGCCTAAGGATTGGCGGAATGCATGCATAGTGCCATTGTACAAAGGTAAAGGGGATAAAGATGAGTGCTCAATTACAGAGGTATAAGTCTGTTGAGTGTTCCTGGGAAATTATATGAGAGGGTATTGATTGAAAGGGTGACGGCATGTCCAGAGCACGAGATTGGGGAAGAGCAGTGTGGTTTCAGAAGTGGTAGAGGATGTGGATCAGGTGTTTGCTTTGCAAAATGTATGTGAAAAGCAAATGGATTTGTATGTAGTATTTATGGATCTGGAGAAGGCATGTGATAAAGTTGATAGAGATGCTCTGTGGAAGGTATTAAGAATGTATGGTGTGGGAGGCAAGTTGTTAGAAGCAGTGAAAAGTTTTTATCGAGGATGTAAGGCATGAGTACGTGTAAGAAGAGAGGAAAGTGATTGGTTCTCAGTGAATGTTGGTTTGCGGCACAGGTGCGTGATGTCTCCATGGTTATTTAATTCGTTTATGGATGGGGTTGTTAGGGAGGTGAATGCAAGAGTTTTAGAAAGAGGCAAGTATGCAGTCTGTGGTGGATGAGAGAGCTTGGTGAGTCAGTTGTTGTTCGCTGATGATACAGCGCTGGTGGCTGATTAGAGTGAGAAACTGCAGAAGCTGGTGACTGAGTTTGGTAAAGTGTGTGAAAGAAGAAAGCTGAGAGTAAATGTGAATAAGAGCAAGGTTATTAGGTACAGTAGGGTTGAGGGACAAGTTAATTGAGAGGTAAGTTTGAATGGAGAAAAACTGGAGGAAGTGAAGTGTTTTAGATATCTGGGATTGGATTTGACAGCGGATGGAACTATGGAAGCGGAAGCGAGCCACAGGGAGGGGGCGAAAGTTCTGGGAGCGTTGATAAATGTGTGGAAGGCGAGAACATTATCTCGGAAAGCAAAAATTGGTATGTTTGAGGGAATAGTGGTTCTAACAATGTTGTATGGTTGCGAGGCGTGGGCTCTAGATAGAGTTGTGCGGAGGAGGATATATGTGTTGGAAATGAGGTGGAGGACAATATGTGGTGTGAGGTGGTTTGATCGAGTAAGTAATAACAGGGTAAGAGAGATGTGCTGTACTAAAAAGAGTGTGGTTGAGAGAGCAGAAGAGGGTGTTTTGAAATGGTTTGGTCACATGGATAGAATGAGTGAGGAAAGATTGACCAAGAGGATATATGTGTCAGAGGTGGAGGGAAAGAGAAGTGGGAGACGAAAATGGAGGTGGAAAGATGAAATGAAAAAGATTTTGAGCGACTGGGGCCTGAATATGCAGGAGGGTGAAAGGCGTGCAAGAAATATAGCGAATTGGAACGATGTGGTATACCGGGGTCGACGTGCTGCGAATGGATGTTGTACCAGGGCATGTGAAGCGTCTGGGGCAAACCATGGAAAGTTGTGTGGGGCCTGGATGTGGAAAGGGAGCAGTGGTTTCAGTGAATCAAAATCTTTTTCACTCCATTCTTCCACCTCCAGTTTGGTCTTCTCGTTCCCTCCGCCTCTGACACATATATCCTTTTTGTCAATCGCATTTCAGTAGTTCATACAATTATATTTAACATGTAATTTTTCTATACATGTGGCACGACATGTTTCGTGGAGACAATCCACCTCATCATCAGGTGGTGCCAGTACTTAACAAAGTTATTTAAATCCCAACATCACACTTGAGTCCCGCCGTCCAGCACCAATCTGTACAGACCAACCACTGTGCGCTTTGTCTGGCAGTAACCGTTGTAAGGCCGGCAGGTTACACAGCCAGGAATTCAGTGGCACATCAGTGGTTCGATCACTATGCTGGGTCGAGATCGCCACTACCACAGGATAGGGCCGGGTCCCCCCGCGGGGCAGACCTCCCCAGTGGTACACCAAAGGATGAGGCCGGTTCCTCACACGGGGCAGACCTCCCCAGTGGTACACCACAGGATGGGGCCGGAGTCCTCACATGGGGCAGACCTCCCCAGTGGTACACCACAGAATGGGGCCGGGGTCCTCACGTGGGGCAGGCCTCTCAATGGCCACATTCATCAATTTCACAAATTAATGTTCGGTTCTCACAAGTTGTTGCTGCCCGCCCACGTTGCCTTGCTTAAACTGAGGAGAGGTTATATTAATTTGGAGGCCGGTAAAATTGCGTTCCGGCAACAATTGCCGTCAGGCTATTATACGAATTAGAGTGCAACTTAATTGCACGTGCAAATCTGCTTGCCTCGTCGGGAAAATAACCACTTGAAGTTCAGTGACATCGTCAATTAACATTTTCTCTCTCTATTTTTAATGGCCATTCTTTTTCTCTTTCGCATAACGGATTTCTCCCTTATCAGGTTCCATTAAATGAGTGATCAGTGAGGGAGTTTTAGAATCATAATTACCAATGTAATTCATCAGGTTTTGATGTGTATATCCAGAGGGAAATTACTGTTTGTCATTCCTAATGACGCTGAATGATCCTGTGTATGTTATGATCTCATTATGAGGAGATATTATGAACCATTATCCATATTAGCTTCTCAGGTCTCTAATATGTCCTTGTATTGCTCTGTTCTACTGTAGGGAACACAAATGTTTGTTCAACTGCCTCAGTCAAGGTGGGTTTTCTTTATATGCTAAACATAAACATATACAGGAAACCTACCAATGTTTGTTCATATATTCATTCTGGAATTCATTGATGTTGTCTTTGAGAAGATATATTCTATTAGATCCAAGTTACAGTGTCCTGGATCTTTCATTGATAAATCCTTTAAGTTGGCACATACATCATTTTATAAAGTTAAACCCAAACCTACTCTTCATACCAAGGATATTTTAGTTCTCCCTTTTAGTGATAATTTTACATAACTTCCAAGGTTGCTTAAATTCTTTAATGTAAATTTAGGCTTCACCAATAACAATGCTACAATAGATATCTTAATCAAAAACTTTCCATAAATTCTGCAGGCTGTGTTTACAGAATCCCATGTAAAAGCTGTAATATGTTTTATGTTAGGCAGACTGGTGAGGATCTTTATGTTAGAGTTCAGGAACATTGATGTATGATGTAGACACAAATGCTACTCACCTGTTAACACGTGTAGGGTGAGGTTGACAGGCTCTGTGCAGGTGTTAGTGCAGGTGTAAAGACCAGAATGGGCGGACGAGGCCTTTGGGCGTGTGAGGGTGACCCGTGCTATGGGGAGGCCGATGGGCGTGGGTGTGGTGGTGGGCAGCGTGGAGGTGAGGGCTGCCGGCCCAGGTTCAGATGTTGAAGGTCTCGCTGATGTGAAACTGATGATGTTCAGGTTCAGGTGTGGATGTTGTGTGGTGGTGGTGGTGGTGGTGGAGTGTGGTGGCGGGTCGCTGGTGGTGGTGGTGGTGGCTGTAGGGCTGGCGCTGCCTTCAACCTGGCCTTCATACAATTCTGTGCCCTGCTGGACCTGACGATACATGACGAACAACATTAACACATACAATAACAACCTGGACGAACAATATTAACACCTTAGTTCTGAACATGAGTCATGATGAGGAGAACAACAGCAGTTCATGTCCGTGGATCAATGAGGCAGCCTCACTTATTCATGAGTAACTTTCCTCACTTATTCATGAGTTACTTTCCTCACTTATTCATAAGTAACTTTCCTCACTTATTCATAAGTAACTTTCCTCACTTATTCATGAGTAACTTTGAGAATCATTATACACAAGGGTGAGTACAGTCTACTCTAACGAGCGTTCATAACTATGCTGATAATGACAGGGTAGTTAAGATGATGACGTATTTATTATGTGAAATCACTGGTGGACATCAGGTCTGGCCAGAGCCAGTGCACAAAGCGTTGGTTTGTGTTGGTAAAATCCCGGAAATGATAATGAGTTAATGAGACTTGATAACGAGTTAATGAGAATGATTCATTTTTCCCTCAGAAGAAGAGAAGAAAAAAAAAAGAGCATGAGTGTTTATTTACTCCTGTAATGAGTAATGGTCTTACGTCTCATTTATAAAGCTGTTAAATGTGGATAAAACATTATCATGTTACTCATTTATCATCTCCTCATTAAGACATGATGTTAAATTGTCAGCATTAATCAAACAGGAAGGACAGGTCAGATACCTGCAGACTACGGTACCAGGTGAGGAGGGCGTGGTACGTACCTGTCGTCCGCGGTACCAGGTGTGGAGGGCGTGGTACGTACCTGTCGTGCGCGGTACCAGGTGGGGAGGGCGTGGTACGTACCTGTCGTGCGCGGTACCAGGTGTGGAGGGCGTGGTACGTACCTGTCGTGCGCGGTACCAGGTGGGGAGGGCGGGGTACGTACTTGTCGTGCGCGGTACCAGGTGGGCAGGGCGTGGTACGTACCTGTCGTGCGCGGTACCAGGTGGGGAGGGCGGGGTATGGGCAGCCACGCACCTCACACACAAGCACCACTTGACTCCCCTCCTTCAGGAAGACCTCACGACCAGGCTTGACCATAGCTACCGCCTCTGGTGATGCAGGGAGGAGGATGTGTGAGTCTCTCTCTCTCTCTCTCTCTCTCTCTTTCTCTCTCTCTCTCTCTCTCTCTCTCTTTCTCTCTCTCTCTCTCTCTCTCTCTCTCTCTCTCTCTCTCTCTCTCTCTCTCTCTCTCTCTCTCTCTCTCTCTCTCTCTCTCTCTCTCTAAAACTCTCTTTTTTTCATATCTGTCATTTTTCTCACTCTGTAGATAGTTCTTTCACCCTGATTCTCTCCCTCCCTCCTCTCCCTCCCTTCTCTCCCTCCTCTCCCTCCTTCCTCTCCCTCCCTCCCTCCCTCCTCTCCCTCCCTTCTCTCACCCTCACCCTCCCTCCTGTCCCTCCCTCCTCTCCCTCCCTCCCTCCTCTCCCTCCCTCCTGTCCCCCTCTCCCTCCCTCCTCTCCCTCCCTGCTCTCCCTCCCCTCCTCTCCTTCCCTCTACCTCTCCCTTCCTCACTCCTCTCCCTCCCTCCCTCTCCCTCCCTCCTCTCCCTCCCTTCTCTCCCTCCCCACTCTCCCTCCCTCCTCTCCCTCCCTCCTCTCCCTCCCTCCTCTCCCTACCTCCTCTCCTCATCTCTCCTCTCCACTCTCCCTCCCTCCCTCCTCTCCCTCCCTGCTCTCCCTCCCTCCTCTCCTTCCCTCCTTCCTCTCCCTTCCTCACTCCTCTCCCTCCTCTCCCTCCTCTCCCTCCCTTCTCTCCCTCCCTCCTCTCCTCCTCTCCCTCCCTCCTCTCCCTCCCTGCTCTCCCTCCCTCCTCTCCTTCCCTCCTTCCTCTCCCTTCCTCACTCCTCTCCCTCCCTCCTCTCCCTCCCTCCTCTCCCTCCCTCCTCTCCCTCCCCACTCTCCCTCCCTCCTCTCCCTCCCTCCTCCCTCCCTCCTCTCCCTACCTCCTCTCCCTCCTTCTCTCCCTCTCACTCTCCCTCCCTCCCTCCTCTCCCTCCCTGCTCTCCCTCCCTCCTCTCCCTCCCTCCTCTCCCCCTCTCCCTCCCTCCTCTCCCTCCCTCCTCTCCCTCCCTCCCTGCTCTCTCCCTCCTCTCCCTCTTCTCCCTCCTCTCCCTCCCTCCTCTCCCTCCCTCCTCTCCCCCTCTCCCTCCCTCCTCTCCCTCCCTCCTCTCCCTCCCTCCTCTCCCCCTCTCCCTCCCTCCTCTCTCTCCCTCCTCTCCCTCCCTCCTCTAAACCTCTCCCTCCCTCCTCTCCCCCTCTCCCTCCCTCCTCTCCCTCACTCCCTCCCTCCTCCCTCCTCTCCCTCCCTCCTCCCTCCCTCCCCGCCACTCACCAGTGACCAGAAGCGTCACGGGGGATGATATAGGGGGGCTGACGGAGACCTGGCACAGGTAGGTGCCGGCGTCGGAGGGGCGTGCGTGGTGTAGCCTCAAGACCCATCTCCCTCCTGACCCAGGGTTCACTGCCACGAACCTGTCACGAACAGTGAACATCAACAGTGAACATCAACAGCAGTAACAGTGAAGATCATCAGTAACAGTGAACATCATCAGTAACAGTGAATCATCTTCAGTAACAGTGAAGATCATCAGTAACAGTGAACATCATCAGTAACAGTGAAGATCATCAGTAACAGTGAAGATCATCAGTAACAGTGAAGATCATCAGTAACAGTGAAGATCATCAGTAACAGTGAATCATCAGCAGCAGTGAATATCATCAGTAACAGTGACTCTTCATCATGAGCAGCAGTGAATATCATCAGTAACAGTGACTCATCATCAGCAGTAATAGACCCTCGTCTGTAGCAGCAGCGAATCATTAACAGAGTGAATCATCTACAATTCGTATATCATGCAAAGCGACGATGAAGGTGACTCATGAATAGCAGTGAGTGAGTCATGAATAGCGATGAGTGAGTCATGAATAGCGGTGAGTGAGTCATGAATAGCGGTGAGTGAGTCACGAATAGCGATGAGTGAGTCATGAATAGCGATGAGTGAGTCATGAATAGCGATGAGTGAGTCACGAATAGCGATGAATGAGTCATCAGACGAACACAACCAGGATTGTCTCCAATATTCATAACCCAACTGAATAATGATGTCTTCTTATTATTGATCACACACACACACACACACACACACACACACACACACACGCACACACACACACACACGCACACACACACACACACACCAGCACAATATTCCCTGCCTTTCTTAAAGAAAACGTTATATAACATTCGTCATATAAGTAAACGATGAGATGTATATTATTTTTTTTATTATTATACTTTGTCGCTGTCTCCCGCGTTTGCGAGGTAGCGCAAGGAAACACACGAAAGAAATGGCCCAACCCCCCCCCCATACACATGTATATACATACGTCCACACACGCAAATATACATACCTACACAGCTTTCCATGGTTTACCCCAGACGCTTCACATGCCTTGATTCAATCCACTGACAGCACGTCAACCCCGGTATACCACATCGCTCCAATTCACTCTATTCCTTGCCCTCCTTTCACCCTCCTGCATGTTCAGGCCCCGATCACACAAAATCTTTTTCACTCCATCTTTCCACCTCCAATTTGGTCTCCCTCTTCTCCTCGTTCCCTCCACCTCCGACACATATATCCTCTTGGTCAATCTTTCCTCACTCATTCTCTCCATGTGCCCAAACCACTTCAAAACACCCTCTTCTGCTCTCTCAACCACGCTCTTTTTATTTCCACACATCTCTCTTACCCTTACGTTACTCACTCGATCAAACCACCTCACACCACACATTGTCCTCAAACATCTCATTTCCAGCACATCCATCCTCCTGCGCACAACTCTATCCATAGCCCACGCCTCGCAACCATACAACATTGTTGGAACCACTATTCCTTCAAACATTCCCATTTTTGCTTTCCGAGATAATGTTCTCGACTTCCACACATTCTTCAAGGCCCCCAGAATTTTCGCCCCCTCCCCCACCCTATGATCCACTTCCGCTTCCATGGTTCCATCCGCTGCCAGATCCACTCCCAGATATCTAAAACACTTCACTTCCTCCAGTTTTTCTCCATTCAAACTCACCTCCCAATTGACTTGACCCTCAACCCTACTGTACCTAATAACCTTGCTCTTATTCACATTTACTCTTAACTTTCTTCTTCCACACACTTTACCAAACTCAGTCACCAGTTTCTGCAGTTTCTCACATGAATCAGCCACCAGCGCTGTATATATATATATATATATATATATATATATATATATATATATACTATTTTATTATTTATTTATTTTGCTTTGTCGCTGTCTCCCGCGTTTGCGAGGTAGCGCAAGGAAACAGACGAAAGAAATGGCCCAACCCACCCCCATACACATGTATATACATACACGTCCACACACGCAAATATACATACCCATACATCTTAATGTACACATATATATACACACAGACACATACATATATACACGTGCACACAATTCACACTGCCTTTATTCATTCCCATCGCCACCTCGCCACATATGAAATAACAACCCCCTCCCCCCTCACGTGTGCGAGGTAGCGCTAGGAAAAGACAACAAAGGCCCCATTCGTTCACACTCAGTCTCTAGCTGTCATGTAATAATGCCCGAAACCACAGCTCCCTTTCCGCATCCAGGCCTCACAGAACTTTCCATGGTTTACCCCAGACGCTTCACATGCCCTGATTCAATCCACTGACAGCACGTCTACCCCGGTATACCACATCGATCCAATTCACTCTATTCCTTGACCGCCTTTCACCCTCCTGCATGTTCAGGCCCCGATCACTCAAAATCTTTTTCACTCCAGCTTTCAACCTCCAATTTGGTCTCCCACTTCTCCTCGTTCTCTCCACCTCCGACACATATATCCTCTTGGTCAATCTTTCCTCACTCATTCTCTCCATGTGCCCAAACCATTTCAAAACACCCTCTTCTGCTCTCTCAACGACACTCTTTTTATTTCCACACATCTCTCTTACCCTTACATTACTTATTCGATCAAACCACCTCACACCACATATTGTCCTCAAACATCTCATTTTCAGCACATCCACCCTCCTCCACACAACTCTATCCATAGCCCACGGCTCGCAACCATACAACATTGTTGGAACCACTATTCCATCAAACATACCCATTTTTGCTTTCCCAGATAATGTTCTCGACTTCCACACATTCTTCAAGGCTCCCAGGATTTTCGCGCCCTCCCCCACCCTGTGATTCACTTCCGCTTCCATGGTTCCATCCGCTGCCAGATCCACTCCCAGATATCTAAAACACTTTACTTCCTCCAGTTTTGCTCCATTCAAACTTACCTCCCAATTGACTTGACCCTCAACCCTACTGTACCTAATAACCTTGCTCTTATTCACATTTACTCTTAACTTTCTTCTCTCACACACTTTACCAAACTCAGTCACCAGCTTCTGCAGTTTCTCACATGAATCAGCCACCAGCGCTGTATCATCAGCGAACAACAACTGACTCACTTCCCAAGCTCTCTCATCCCCAACATTCTGCATACTTGCCCCTCTTTCCAAAACTCTTGCATTCACCTCCCTAACAACCCCATCCATAAACAAATTAAACAACCATGGAGACATCACACACCCCTGCCGCAAACCTACATTCACTGAGAACCAATCACTTTCCTCTCTTCCTACACGTACACATGCCTTAAATCCTCGATAAAAACTTTTCACTGCTTCTAACAACTTGCCTTCCACACCATATATTCTTAGTACCTTCCACAGAGCATCTCTATCAACTCCATCATATGCCTTCTCCAGATCCATAAATGCTACATACAAATCCATTTGCTTTTCTAAGTATTTTTCACATACATTCTTCAAAGCAAACACCTGATCCACACATCCTCTACCACTTCTGAAACCACACTGCTCTTCCCCAATCTGATGCTCTGTACATGCCTTCACCCTCTCAATCAATACCCTCCCATATAATTTACCAGGAATACTCAACAAACTTATACCTCTGTAATTTGAGCACTCACTCTTATCCCCTTTGCCTTTGTACAATGGCACTATGCACGCATTCCGCCAATCCTCAGGCACCTCACCATGAATCATACATGCATTAAATAACGTTACTAACCAGTCAACAATACAGTCACCCCCTTTTTTAATAAATTCCACTGCAATACCATCCAAACCCGCTGCCTTGCCGGCTTTCATCTTCCGCAAAGCTACCCCACTCCCCTTACCTCCTTTGTTCTCACCTTTTTCCATTCTGTACTCTGTGTCTCCTGGTACTTCCTCACACAAGTCTCCTTCCCAAGCTCACTTACTCTCACCACCCTCTTCACCCCAACATTCTCTCTTCTTTTCTGAAAACCCATACAAATCTTCACCTTCGCCTCCACAAGATAATGATCAGACATCCCTCCAGTTGCACCTCTCAGCTCATTAACATCCAAAAGTCTCTCTTTCGCGCGCCTGTCAATTAACACGGAATTCAATACCACTCGTACTATCAACAGAACAACAACAAGAACAAGCCATGAGAGCTTATCATGAGTCATGAGGAGCTATTGATAGTGAACAATGAGGAACATCATGAGAAGCCTCACAGGCCCTGCCTCATAGCCATACCTCACTATCATCTACCTGTTACAGGAGGCCACCGTCACCATCATCTACTCCACAGGAGGCCACCGTCACCATCATCTACTCCACAGGAGGCCACCGTCACCATCATCTACCCCACAGGAGGCCACCGTCACCATCATCTACCCACAGGAGGCCACCGTCACCATCATCTACCCACAGGAGGCCACCGTCACCATCATCTACCCCACAGGAGGCCACAGTCACCATCATCTACCCCACAGGAGGCCACCGTCACCATCATTTACCCACAGGAGGCCACCGTCACCATCAACTACCCCACAGGAGGCCACCGTCACCATCATCTACCCACAGGAGGCCACCGTCGCCATCATCTACCCCACAGGAGGCCACAGACACCATCATCTACCCCACAGGAGGCCACCGTCACCATCATCTACCCCACAGGAGGCCACCCCCGGCCACACGCCTCATCGCCCGTCGTTGGGGGGGGGGGGTGGAGGCCCCCTGAGGAAGGCATTATCTACACACAAATTGCAGTAGACGTAAGACGAAGAAAATATCCAGACTCTTCCAGGGCCGCTTCCAGGGCGCAAGGAAGTGGTCCTGGAATGGACGGGAGTTTCATAATCACTGGGAAGGAGGGAGAGATGACGAGTGTCGCCTGCTGCTGCATGGAGTGCAATGTCTTGAACTCGTAGACACATCTACATCACCAGTGTACACAGATGAGTGTAGTACGTGGACTGTGGTCTTACATGTTCAACTTGTGTTCCAGAAATATGTTCTACAGAACTTCGTAAGTTTGAGGCACAATGTCGGGCAAGAGGAGAATGTCAACACATTATTATGGCCCAATCAAAACTTCTGGATCTGTTGGCGATAAGGGCGCCGTCCGGAAAGTTGGGAAACGGGGTGTGTATGTAATAAGACAGTGTATAGCTATAATATATAGCTATAGAGTAAATAGTTACGGATGAGAAAACAGGAGAACTGGCGACGGGTATTATCAGATATAACGAAAGGAAGGAAATGTCTGTCATATATATATATATATATATATATATATATATATATATATATATATATATATATATATATATATGTTTCCTTGCGCTACCTCGCAAACGCGGGAGACAGCGACAAAGTATAAAAAAAAAGAAAAAAAAAAAATATATATATATATATATATATATATATATATATATATATATATATATATATATATATATATATATATATATATATATATATATGTATGAAGGTGAAATCGTACATCATTAGTACATATAAAATATATCTAACAAGTAATTTTTCTATACATGTGGCACGACATGTTTCGTGGAGACAATCCACCTCATCATCAGGTGGTGCCAGTACTTAACAAAGTTATTTAAATCCCAACATCACACTTGAGTCCCGCCGTCCAGCACCAATCTGTACAGACCAACCACTGTCCGCTTTGTCTGGCAGTAACCGTTGTAAGGGAGAGTGATTAAGGGGGGTCACGTGGCGGGGGTTGACCTGGGTAGCTGGGTGTGTCTTGAACAACTTATGTTTTCGTGTTTTGTCAATTCTCTCATAATGATTTGGTTAATGCTAGGATGGGCTTTAAAATTGCCTGGGGACAAATTAAAGTTCTTAGTATTAGCAATTAAGACAGATTCAATAACGTTACGTGTGACATAATCAGCAGAGGGGTATAGAATAACGGGATTTTCAAGATCTATGGCCAGGGTGGTCATTTTCATAACAATGTTTTTTTTATTATCATTATTTTGCTTTGTCGCTGTCTCCCGCGTTAGCGAGGTAGCGCAAGGAAACAGACGAAAGAAATGGCCTAACCCACCCACATACACATGTATATACATACACGTCCACACACGCAAATAAACATACCTATACATCTCAACGTATACATATATATATATATATATATATATATATATATATATATATATATATATATATATATATATATATATATATATATATATATATATATATATATATACACACACATAGACATATACATATATACACATGTACATAATTCATACTGTCTGCCCTTATTCATTGCCATCGCCACCCCGCCACACATGAAATAACAACCCCCTCCCCCCGCAAGTGCGCCAGGTAGCGCTAGGAAAAGACAACAAAGGCCCCATTCGTTCACACTCAGTCTCTCGCTGTCATGTAATAATGCACCGAAACCACAGCTCCCCTCCTACATCCAGGCCCCACAGAACTTTCCATGGTTTACCCCAGACGCTTCACATGCTCTGGTTCAATTCAGTAACAGCACGTCGACCCCGGTATACCACATCGTTCCAATTAACTCTATTCCTTGCACGCCTTTCACCCTCCTGCATGTTCAGGCCCCGATCACTCAAAATCTTTTTCATTCCATCTTCCCACCTTCAATATGGTCTCCCACTTCTCGTTCCCTCCACCTCTGACACATATATCCTCTTTGTCAATCTTTCCTCACTCATTCTCTCCATGTGACCAAACCATTTCAAAACACCCTCTTCTGCTCACTCAACCACACCCTTTTTATTACCACACATCTCTCTTACCCTATTATTACTTACTCGATTAAACCATCTCACACCACATACTGTCCTCAAACATCTCATTTCCAGCACATCCACCCTCCTCCGCACAACTCTATCCATAGCCCACGCCTCGCAACCATATAACATTATTGGAACCATTATTCCTTCAAACATAGCCATTTTTGCTTTCCGAGATAATGTCCTCGACTTCCACACATTCTTCAGTGCTCCCAGAACTTTCGCCCCCTCCCCCACCCTAATATTCACTTCCGCTTCCATGGTTCCATCGCTGCCAAATCCATTCCCAGATATCTAAAACACTTCACTTCCTCCAGTTTTTCTTCGTTCAAACTTACCTCCCAATTGACTTTTCCCTCAACCCTACTGTACCTAATAACCTTGCTCTTATTCACATTTACTCTCAGCTTTCTTCTTTCATACACTTTACCAAGCTCAGTCACCAGCTTCTGCAGTTTCTCACACGAATCCGCCACCAGAGCTGTATCATCAGCGAACAACAACTGACTCACTTCCCAAGCTCTCTCATCCACAACAGACTGCATACTTACCCCTCTTTCCAAAACTCTTGCATTTACCTCCCTAACAACCCATCCATAAACAAATTAAACAACCATGGAGACATCACACACCCCTGCCACAAACCTACATTCATTGAGAACCGATCACTTTCCTCTCTTCCTACACGTACACATGCCTTACATCCTCGATAAAAACTTTTCACAGCTTCAAACAACTTGTCTCCCACACCATATATTCTTAATACCTTCCACAGAGCATCTCTATTAACTCTATCATATGCCTTCTCCAGATCCATAAATGTCACATACAAATCCATTTGCTTTTCTAAGTATTTCCACATACATTCTTCAAAGCAAACACCTGATCCACACATCCTCTACCACTTCTGAAACCACACTGCTCTTCCCCAATCTGATGCTCTGTACATGCCTTCACCCTCTCAATCAATACCCTCCCATATAATTTACCAGGAATACTCAACAAACTTATACCTCTGTAATTTGAGCACTCACTCTTATCCCCTTTGCCTTTGTACAATGGCACTATGCAAGCATTCCGCCAATCCTCAGGCACCTCACCATGAGTCATACATACATTAAATAACCTTACCAACCAGTCAACAATACAGTCACCCCCTTTTTTAATAAATTCCACTGCAATACCATCCAAACCCGCTGCCTTGCCGGCTTTCATCTTCCGCAAAGCTACCCCACTCCCCTTACCTTCTTTGTTCTCACCTTTTTCCATTCTGTACTCTGTGTCTCCTGGTACTTCCTCACACAAGTCTCCTTCCCAAGCTCACTTACTCTCACCACCCTCTTCACCCCAACATTCTCTCTTCTTTTCTGAAAACCCATACAAATCTTCACCTTCGCCTCCACAAGATAATGATCAGACATCCCTCCAGTTGCACCTCTCAGCTCATTAACATCCAAAAGTCTCTCTTTCGCGCGCCTGTCAATTAACACGTAATTCAATACCACTCGTACTATAAACACAACAACAACAAGAACAAGCCATGAGAGCTTATCATGAGTCATGAGGAGCTATTGATAGTGAACAATGAGGAACATCATGAGAAGCCTCACAGGCCCTGCCTCATAGCCATACCTCACTATCATCTACCTGTTACAGGAGGCCACCGTCACCATCATCTACTCCACAGGAGGCCACCGTCACCATCATCTACCCCACAGGAGGCCACCGTCACCATCATCTACCCCACAGGAGGCCACCGTCACCATCATCTACCCACAGGAGGCCACCGTCACCATCATCTACCCCACAGGAGGCCACAGTCACCATCATCTACCCCACAGGAGGCCACCGTCACCATCATTTACCCACAGGAGGCCACCGTCACCATCATCTACCCCACAGGAGGCCACCGTCACCATCATCTACCCACAGGAGGCCACCGTCGCCATCATCTACCCACAGGAGGCCACCGTCACCATCATCTACCCCACAGGAGGCCACAGTCACCATCATCTACCCCACAGGAGGCCACCGTCACCATCATTTACCCACAGGAGGCCACCGTCACCATCATCTACCCCACAGGAGGCCACCGTCACCATCATTTACCCACAGGAGGCCACCGTCACCATCATTTACCCACAGGAGGCCACCGTCGCCATCATCTACCCCACAGGAGGCCACAGTCACCATCATCTACCCCACAGGAGGCCACCGTCACCATCATTTACCCACAGGAGGCCACCGTCACCATCATCTACCCCACAGGAGGCCACCGTCACCATCATCTACCCACAGGAGGCCACCGTCGCCATCATCTACCCCACAGGAGGCCACAGACACCATCATCTACCCCACAGGAGGCCACCGTCACCATCATCTACCCCACAGGAGGCCACCCCCGGCCACACGCCTCATCGCCCGTCGTGGGGGGGGGGGGTGGAGGCCCCCTGAGGAAGGCATTATCTACACACAAATTGCAGTAGACGTAAGACGAAGGAAATATCCAGACTCTTCCAGGGCCGCTTCCAGGGCGCAAGGAAGTGGTCCTGGAATGGCCGGGAGTTTCATAATCACGGGGAAGGAGGGAGAGATGACGAGCGTCGCCTGCTGCTGCATGGAGTGCAATGTCTTGAACTCGTAGACACATCTACATCACCAGTGTACACAGATGAGTGTAGTACGTGGACTGTGGTCTTACATGTTCAACTTGTGTTCCAGAAATATGTTCTACAGAACTTCGTAAGTTTGAGGCACAATGTCGGGCAAGAGGAGAATGTCAACACATTATTATGGCCCAATCAAAACTTCTGGATCTGTTGGCGATAAGGGCGCCGTCCGGAAAGTTGGGAAACGGGGTGTGTATGTAATAAGACAGTGTATAGCTATAATATATAGCTATAGAGTAAATAGTTACGGATGAGAAAACAGGAGAACTGGCGACGGGTATTACCAGATATAACGAAAGGAAGGAAATGTCTGTCATATATATATATATATATATATATATATATATATATATATATATATATATATATATATATATATATATATATATATATATATATATATGTATGAAGGTGAAATCGTACATCATTAGTACATATAAAATATATCTAACATGTAATTTTTCTATACATGTGGCACGACATGTTTCGTGGAGACAATCCACCTCATCATCAGGTGGTGCCAGTACTTAACAAAGTTATTTAAATCCCAACATCACACTTGAGTCCCGCCGTCCAGCACCAATCTGTACAGACCAACCACTGTCCGCTTTGTCTGGCAGTAACCGTTGTAAGGGAGAGTGATTAAGGGGGGTCACGTGGCGGGGGTTGACCTGGGTAGCTTGGTGTGTCTTGAACAACTTTTGTGTATTCGTGTTTTGTCAATTCTCTCATAATGATTTGGTTAATGCTAGGATGGGCTTTAAAATTGCCTGGGGACAAATTAAAGTTCTGAGTATTAGCAATTAAGACAGATTCAATGACGTTGCGTGTGACATAATCAGCAGAGGGGTATAGAATAACGGGATTTTCAAGATCTATGGCCAGGGTGATCATTTTCATGGCAATGATATTTTTTTTATTATTATTCTGCTTTGTCGCTGTCTCCCGCGTTAGCGAGGTAGCGCAAGGAAACAGACGAAAGAAATGGCCTAATCCACCCACATACACATGTATATACATACACGTCCACACACGCAAATAAACATACCTATACATCTCAACGTATACATATATATACACACACATAGACATATACATATATACACATGTACATAATTCATACTGTCTGCCCTTATTCATTCCCATCGCCACCCCGCCACACATGAAATAACAACCCCCTCCCCCCGCAAGTGCGCCAGGTAGCGCTTGGAAAAGACAACAAAGGCCCCATTCGTTCACACTCAGTCTCTAGCTGTCATGTAATAATGCACCGATACCACAGCTCCCCTTCTACATCCAGGCCCCACAGAACTTTCCATGGTTTACCCCAGACGCTTCACATGCCCTGGTTCAATTCAGTAACAGCACGTCGACCTCGGTATACCACATCGTTCCAAATAACTCTATTCCTTGCACGCCTTTCACCCTCCTGCATGCTCAGGCCCCGATCACTTAAAATCTTTTTCATTCCATCTTCCCACCTCCAATATGGTCTCCCACTTCTCGTTCCCTCCACCTCTGACATATATATATATCCTCTTTGTCAATCTTTCCTCACTCATTCTCTCCATGTGACCAAACCATTTCAAAACACCCTCTTCTGCTCTCTCAACCACACCCTTTTTATTACCACACATCTCTCTTACCCTATTATTACTTACTCGATTAAACCATCTCACACCACATACTGTCCTCAAACATCTCATTTCCAGCACATCCACCCTCCTCCGCACAACTCTATCCATAGCCCACGCCTCGCAACCATATAACATTGTTGGAACCACTATTCCTTCAAACATAGCCATTTTTGCTCTCCGAGATAATGTCCTCGACTTCCACACATTCTTCAGTGCTCCCAGAACTTTCGCCCCCTCCCCCACCCTAATATTCACTTCCGCTTCCATGGTTCCATCGCTGCCAAATCCACTCCCAGATATCTAAAACACTTCACTTCCTCCAGTTTTTCTTCTTTCAAACTTAACTCCCAATTGACTTTTCCCTCAACCCTACTGTACCTAATAACCTTGCTCTTATTCACATTTACTCTCAGCTTTCATCTTTCATACACTTTACCAAGCTCAGTCACCAGCTTCTGCAGTTTCTCACACGAATCCGCCACCAGCGCTGTATCATCAGCGAACAACAACTGACTCACTTCCCAAGCTCTCTAATCCCCAACAGACTGCATACTTACCCCTCTTTCCAAAACTCTTGCATTTACCTCCCTAACAACCCATCCATAAACAAATTAAACAACCATGGAGACATCACACACCCCTGCCACAAACCTACATTCACTGAGAACCGATCACTTTCCTCTCTTCCTACACGTACACATGCCTTACATCCTCGATAAAAACTTTTCACAGCTTCTAACAACTTGCCTCCCACACCATATATTCTTAATACCTTCCACAGAGCATCTCTATTAACTCTATCATATGCCTTCTCCAGATCCATAAATGTCACATACAAATCCATTTCCACATACATTCTTCAAAGCAAACACCTGATCCACACATCCTCTACCACTTCTGAAACCACACTGCTCTTCCCCAATCTGATGCTCTGTACATGCCTTCACCCTCTCAATCAATACCCTCCCATATAATTTCCCAGGAATACTCAACAAACTTATACCTCTGTAATTTGAGCACTCACTTTTATCCCCTTTGCCTTTGTACAATGGCACTATGCAAGCATTCCGCCAATCCTCAGGCACCTCACCATGAATCATACATACATTAAATAACCTTACCAACCAGTCAACAATACAGTCACCCCCTTTTTTTTTAATGAATTGTACTGCAATATCATCCAAACCCGCCGCCTTGCCGGCTTTCATCTTCCGCAAAGCTTTTATTACCTCTTGTCTGTTTATATATATATATATATATATATATATATATATATATATATATATATATATATATATATATATATATATATATATATATATATATATATATAATTCATGTGATGGCATTGACTAGGGCATTCAGTTGCCATTGTCGTCTCCGCCACCATAAAATGAGTCTTTGGGTTCCTGTGGACTCAGCTTCCAATATCCTGGAGATGTTAATGGTGCTCTTAGATGGCGCTGGTCACTGATATAATACGTCACAGCAGAAGTCCTGATGTCTGCCACTACACTCCATCAGTAAACCTGATCCCGAACTATGAATATGGTAAATAACATGTGATGAGAATTGGCTAAAATCTCTATGAATATTTGATCAAAGTGTTCCCATTATGCATATTTTCTCGGCCATTATCTTTTGTTCAATGTTTGTATTGTTTGGTAATACTGTTGGATAATATGACGTTATGTCTATATCAATGAATATTATCTGATTTTTCTTTCTAAAAGAAAAACGTTTTGTAAATATTTTCGTTTCTGATTTGAGTTTTGTCTTTATGAACTGCATCAGCAAGGTAGATTAGACGAAGGTATTTGTAGCAGAGTTCAGCATCTGTAAGACTGGATGATGTACGTCTTATTATTTCAGATTCTGAATCTCCTTTCAATCTTTTCATTTCCTAAGGTGATAGAATCATAGGTTCATTAAGTGATGGTGTTATGGATTCTTTAAGTGATGGAATCATAGATTCATTAAGTGATGGTGTTATGGATTCTTTAAGTAATGGAATCATAGATTCATTAAGTGATGGTGTTATTGATTCTTTAAGTTATGAAATCATAGATTCATTAAGTGATGGTGTTATGGATTCTTTAAGTGATAGAATCATAGATTCATTAAGTGATGGTGTTATGGATTCTTTAAGTAATGGAGTTATGGTGTTATTGATTCTTTAAGTAATGGAGTTGTGGATTCATCAAGTAACAGAATCATAAATTCATAAAGTTACTTTCTTCTTTAAAGAGAAGAGACACGTTTCATACTAAATGTATTTGCCGTAAGCAACGATTGCATGTCCTCATCTGACGTAATAACATGCCTTGCTCCATCAATCGTTATCCTCTCTTAGAGACATTAATGCTAAGGTAATTTTAATGGCGTCCTAGTGCACAATCTGCTTTCATTATGGACACGGAGACTGTACCATTATGGACACAGAGACTGTAACATTATGGACACAGAGACTGTAAAATTATGGACACAGAGACTGTAACATTATGGACACAGAGACTGTAACATTATGGACACAGAGACTGTAAAATTATGGACACAGAGACTGTAACATTATGGACACAGAGACTGTAACATTATGGACACAGAGACTGTAACATTATGGACACAGAGACTGTAACATTATGGACACAGAGACTGTAACATTATCGACACAGAGACTGTAACATTATGGACACAGAGACTGTAACATTATGGACACAGAGACTGTAACATTATGAACACAGAGACTGTAACACATTGTTGCCAGGATCACATGATGATGACGTAACATGTGTGCAGTGTGGGACCCCAGCGACGCAGGATGTCTACACCGAACAATACAGACGTCAAGGCTGGAGGTCGTGCAATGATGAGGTTCGAGTGCTCCAACAGCCGTCCAGGCTACACGCCTCTGATACAAGAGACTCAGCTACAATATACAGCGCAGGGATCACTGCTGTAAGGCGTCTGCCTCCTGCAGTACAATGGAGACGATATCGAAGCTCGAGTAAGACGAGCGAGCAAGATGGGGAGCAATTCCTCGAGATGAAGTGACAAGACTGACAATCCTGTAACATCTGGTTAGTCTAAACTTCTCTGTGAGCAATATACGCTCTGTGTGTGTGTGTGTGTGTGTGTGTGTGTGTGTGTGTGTGTGTGTGTGTGTGTGTGTGTGTGTGTAGGGTGTCTTTTTGTTTGTTTGTCTATGTGTCTGAGAGGGAACACTGAGTATCATTGTTTCCGTCAACAACGGCGAAACTTTCCCCATTTAAGGGACTTTCTCGTCGACTTTGCTGGGGAAACAAAAGACTCAGTCAATCCGCCTCCGATTTTAAGTGGGTTGTTGTTGTGTTTGATCTGACGCCTCCCCCACTACGAGACAATATACACCCACACAGAGGGGTCACAATGCCACGCCTTCCATTCCTCCATTAGATGTTTGTATTTGAAAAATTGTCATCACTTGTCTGTTTGTTTCATGACCCACACTCAACCAATGTCTTCTAACTCGTATGGACAGATCAATTGACTTATCCTATCACATTAAATTGCCCTGAGATCCTCTTCTTCATCTATGTGTTCAGGCGACATATGTTGCTGGGTTCCTCCTACCCTGGGGTCAGGATTACGTAGGAGGAGAGGGTCAGGAGGCTCACCTGTGGTCCGAGGTGTAGGTGGTCTCGCCTGCTGTCAGGAGGTGGATGTCTCTGGCCCTCACCCACGACACCTGGAATGTCATCCACCAAGACATTAGTATCATCCTATCATTCTTGTGTGTGTGTGTGTGTGTGTGTGTGTGTGTGTGTGTGTATGTGTGTGTGTGTGTGTTTGTGTGTGTGTGTGTGTGTGTGTGTGTGTGTGTGTGTGTGTGTGTGTGTGTGTGTGTGTGTATTACTGAATGCATCATGCACAAAACACAAGGTTAGACACACATGGACGGAATATAATTTCATTGGAAGGGAACAAAGAACACACGTTAGAGAAGTCTTCTTCTGGTGGAGTGCCCCAGAGCTTGGTTTTAGGGCTGTTGCTCTTCTTAATCTGTGACATTGAGTAGCCTGGAGGTATGGGCTCCTGCAAAACGATGTTTGCAGATGATGCAAGAATCATGAGGGGATGTGAGAAACGAGTAGGATTGCATAGACTTACAAGGGGACCAAGACGCGAGTCCAAAGTTGGTCTGATACATACTTGGTGACGTTCACCGGAGGTAACGTAAAGTGAAGAGGATGTGTCACAGTGAAAGATTGCCTTAGTACGATGATCATGGAGCGGGAACTGAGCTAAAGAACTCTGTGTGTGTGAGGGACCTGCGAGTTGAGGTCGTCTCCAGCCTGTACCCAGAGTCCCACATTAGGGGCAGAGTAAAGTTACCCAACGGCCTTGTAGTGATCATCAAGATGACTTTTTTAAGTTTATGGATAAGGAAGTATTGATCAAGCTGTTCGTATCCTTACATAAGATAAGGAAGTATTGATCAAGCTGTCTGTATTCTTACATAATGCTAAAACTACATTATGTTTCTCAAGTTTCGTCACAACACTTGAATAAGTACAGAGAGCTAATAGAGAAAGTTCAGAGTCGGGCAACAAAGGTGGTAGTAGAGTTAAGTGATCTGGGTTACAGGGAAAACCTAGAGGCTTTCGATTTGCCCACTTTGGAAGAGAGGAGAGTAAGGGGTGACCTGATCACAACCTCGATGGCGTAGGCAGTAAAGAGTTCTTCGAGAAGTGTAAGGACAGAGAAACCAGAGAACGTAACAGGAAACTGATCGAAATGATAACGTAAGTTGACAGTTGAGGCCCCTAGTGGTGTTATCTCGTCTGCTGACAGTTATCTTCCATGATCCTGTAGCTCACAGATGGAGGGGAGAAATCCTTCCTGCGTAACTTCCCCGGCGTAAGGTTACCCTCAGAAAATAAGATGCGTATCTCACAGTCGGCAGATTAAAGCGTACTTTCTTGCAGCAAAGACTCGAAAACTCCTAGATTCCCCCAAGGAACATATGGCTGCGTGGATGACAGGGGTCCCTCTGCCTCACACCATGTTAGGGGAAACCCACAGGGTTGGAGACCTGACCCTACGACCCTGTGAATAGAACAGTCATACCATGTTAGGGAAACACCACAGGGTTGGAGACCTGACCCTACGACCATGTGAATAGAACAAGAAAGAACAAAAAAAAGAAATAAAGGAAGGTGGGGCCACACTGGAACTTAAAGAGGAACAATAAGGTATCATGAGAGGAAGTAAACAAATCCCGGATGGGGATTAGAATGAGGAACAGGGACGTTTTAGGCGAGAATGGTGGGGTGCTTACGTGGGGAGATGAGGTCTATAGGAGGTAGGGAGAATATTCTGGGGGAGTTATAGTTGGCGGTGATTCAGAGGATGTGATTATTGGTCGGGCAGTAACTGTGGCTAGAGGGTAGATAAATGGGTAGTTAAGAACAGAAGACCTTGCAAAAAAAAGAAGAAAGGTTTAGAAAATGTGTATTAGTCTCAAGAGTGGGGAAGAATGGGGCTGTGTGGAGATGAAGGAGCGAGGGACATGAGGAGGACAATGTGGCAACAGAAGTTTGAGAAGAAGAAATAAAATTGGAAATGATCATTAAAAGATGATTACTCTCTTTGAAATGTAATTATTTTCAAAGTCTGTGGCAAAACTGTTCTAATCAGTGAAAAAAAAAAATCCCAGATTTAGTGAGAAAACGAAAGAAAAACGTGATAATAGAAAGAAAGTTAAGCAACTTTTGTGAGGAAATATGAGGAAGGAAGCAAAAAATGTGTTTATGTGATGCTTCAAGTGTGAGGCCAGTGTGGAGGCTTCCCTGGGCTGTAGATGGTCGAGGTAACATAATACCCTTGTGGGTGGGTTGATATACCAGGCTACAGTGAGAGAGGTGACTGACCCTCAGGTCAAGGGTCACGGTGTGTCACGACGACACAGAAGGGATACTTGGTGGAGGCAGAAGTAATGTACTCTGTTCTACACAGAGAAGATTTGTTCTACCAGATGTTCAGTATCGTTCTTATTCTTATCAGTTTTTCCTATTCGATCGCCTTTTCCCGCATTAGGGAGGGAATGCCACGAACAGGCGAATAAAGGCCACATTAGCTCACAACCATTACACGAGCTGTCATGTGTAATGCACCGAAACCACAGCTCCCTATCCACATCTAGGCCCCACAGACCTTTCCATGGTTTACCCCAGACGCACTTCACAAGGACGTCGATCCCAGTATACCACAATGTTATCATTATTATTATTATTATTATTATTATTATTATTATTATTATTATTATCATTATTATTATTATTATTATTATTATTATTATTATTATTATTATTATTATCATTAGTATTATTATAATTATTATTATTATTATTATTATTATTATTATTATTATTATTATTATTATTATTATTATTATTATTATTATTATTATTATCATTATTATTATTATTATTATTATCATTATTATTATCATTATTATTATTATTATTATTATATTTATGCAAGCCAAGGTGGCATGGGCAACTGAATGACCTAATCAAGAGCATCTCATTAACATCACTGATCGGATTCGGAGATGTTGTACAGCACGGGAGTGGCTTACTGCTGCTTCCCATAGTTTCTGTGTGACGACCAGACACTCGAGGATGGACCGTTGTGGTGACCTCCTTCTCCAGTTCTGCAGCGAAGTTGTGGAATTCTCCTTCTTTCTTTTGTCTTTCCTTCTTCTTATAATATCCCACTTTGTCTGGTGTTGGATCACCTCCGGAACCCAGATTAATTACTCGTATATTTCCTTTTTCTTCCTTCTTAATGAACCTCGTTACTGTACCCTTCCAGCCGACATGGTTTTAACTGGAGCAATATTTTGCTCACGCCAGTCGGGGGGGGGGGGGGGGGCATAAAGAAAAAGGCCGTCTGTTTAAAAGTATTTTCCTTAAGTTTCTTTCGGGCGAAATTGCCCAAAACCTTTCCCTTCTTTCGTTCATATGGCAATGTGAGTATGTCTCTATTTACACACTCCTGCTTGCGTTTACTGATCTCGTCAAATCATCAGCTTAAACCTTCTGCAGGTCACCCTTTTGACCTCCTGCAAGTCACCTTTTTGACCTTCCGCAAATCACCATTTTTGACCCCCTTTAGGTCACTCGTTTTTCAATGTCACCCGCTTTAACCTTGTTCAGATCATCCGCTTTGACCTCATCCATGTCATCCACTATGACCTCATCTAGATCACCAGCTCTGACCTTGCCCCGATCACCCACTTTCATCTCAAGTAGGTCACCAGCTCTGACCTTGCCCAGGTTAACCCATTTTGACTTCATCCAGGTCACCAGCTCTGACCTTGCCCAGGTCACTTACTTTAAGCAACACAGTCTCTGTTAAAACTCTGAATTACTATTCATGTGTAATATATAGTCGGCTGTGGCAGGCGACTCTATATTGAGAGAGAAATTATTGGCTCCAGCTGCATTAGATATGAAAATTGCCCCACGGAATCCCCCCGTCTGGTGGTAGGGAGATAATTTCAAACTTTATGTAAATTTTCTGTCTCCCTCCCCTGTTCCATCTCTGTAAATTGTGTACAGTATATATATATATATATATATATATATATATATATATATATATATATATATATATATATATATATATATATATATATATATATACACACACACACACACACACACTAGTCCGTGATGACAGTTTGAAGGTGAAATCGCACTTCAGTAGTAGTTCATACAATTATATTTAACATGTAATTTTTCTATACATGTGGCACGACAAGTTTCGTGGAAACAATCCACCTCATCATCAGGTGGTGCCAGTACTTAACAAAGTTATTTAAATCCCAACATCACACTTGAGTCCCGCCGTCCAGCACCAATCTGTACAGACCAACCACTGTCCGCTTTGTCTGGCAGTAACCGTTGTAAGGGAGAGTGATTAAGGGGGGTCACGTGGCGGGGGTTGACCTGGGTAGCTGGGTGTCTTGAACAACTTTTTATGTTTTCGTGCTTTATCAATTCTCTCATAATGATTTGGTTAATGCTAGGATGGACTTTAGAATTGCCCGGGGACAATTTAAAGTTCTTAGTATTAGCAATTAAGACAGATTCAATGACGTTACGTGTGGCATAATCAGCAGAGGAGTATAGAATAACGGGATTTTCAAGATCTATGGCCAGGGTGATCATTTTCATGACAATGTTTAGCGATCGCATTTTTGTGGTCATCCCTGCGTACTGCATGACGGTGCCCATAACATCTCTCCGTTACAGTTTTTCTGGTCTGGCCTATATAAATATGCTTTACATGACTTGCATTTGACGGCGTAAACACTCCCAATTGTTGCATGATTTGGCCTACTATTTATTAAGGTCTTACTGATGGTATTATTGTACTGGAAAGCAACATTACAAGCACTGTATTTTAGAACATGTCTTAGATTAGCTAAGTTGGGAGAATAGAGCAACACTAAACATTTAGACTTATCCTTATTTGTCACATTTTTGTTACAAGAAGCATAAAATGTCTTGTAAACTTTGTTCACAAACCAATTTGGATAATATAACTGCCTAAAGATACGTCTTATATGACTACATTCGTATCTCAGGACGTAATCATATATCCAATTGTTTTCTATACACATTACCTAACGTGTATGTGAACAGTTCAGCTCCTCCTCTCCCCTCAGAGGCTGTAGGCCTATGGGTAAGCCTTTTCCCAGGAGAGGCTGGGCAGCGTCCACATAACCCTGGGTACAGCGTCCTAAAGTGTGAGGTATGTTCATCCCAGGTCCGATGCGTCGTATGGATGGAGAGACGTTCCCGGCGAATGACATATACAGGGACAACACAGTCCTGAGTCCAGGGAGTGATTCCATGTGTGATACTGACCACCACACATGGGCGTTGAGATGAACTGACGCTTTATGGACACAGATAACAGGCGACCATAGACTGAGGTGCGTGGTACAGAGGTCAGCAACACTCGACGTGGGAAGGACTCTGTGTTACCCAGATATATGACGTGTGGAATTACCAGGTTTTCATAAGTTTTGGGAAGGAAATGATGGTGTACAAGAGAGCAGCGGTGGGATGCAGTCAACATCTCTGCTTTTTAACACCACATCACCTTCCCTGTTCATCATGGACACATCTGATGCTTCGACGAGATGAGGACGTTCTCCAAGCGGGAGAATCATTCCGATTGTAGTCATGGGAATCCATGAACGAAGAACAGAGGGGAAGAGAGTGTCATAACCTAACAACAATGTGAATAGTGACTGAACGTAATACAGTGGAATATAGAGTTAGTCATGTGATATCAAACAAGCTGAAGAGCTTTCACTCAACTTCATGGCAACGTTAAACTCGGGGATAGTGCAGGATGGAGGATAGAGGCCGAGGGACATAAAGTGGATAGTGGGTAGGGCTGGCTGGCTTGGTCATCAGGAAAATGCAGAAAGGCGACATTAGATCCTGTTTCATAGAGCCAGAAGGATGAATAGAAGGCTTGTTTCAAGTGAGAGTGGTAGTCCAAGTGAGGAGGCTAATTTGATTGCAGGAAGCCACGACATTGAAAGGAGAAGAGGAAGAGGAAATTGAGAGAGAGAGAGAGAGAGAGAGAGAGAGAGAGAGAGAGAGAGAGAGAGAGAGAGAGAGAGAGAGAGAGAGAGAGAGAGAGGCTGACTCACTGTGTAGTTGTGGAGGTTCCTGACGACACAGGTGAGGTAGGCAGTCTGACCGATGAGGGCGTGAGTGTGGGCGTGCAGGGAGGTGTTGACGAAGGAGGGGCCCACCAGGGTGGAGTACTGGACCGACTGCCGCTTGTGAGCTGGTACCTCCTCCTGACCTCCTCCCCCCTCACCACCTGCGGGAGACATTGGCAACACATGACCTGACCTCACCGAGACATGATGGAAACACGTATTGTCTGACCTTGTCGCAACACACACACACACACACACACACACACACACACACACACACACACACACACACACACACTGGCCTCCGTGACCATGATTCAAGCATAGGTCTGCCCAGGTTCGAATCCTGAGCATGGCAGTCGGCCTACAGCCATCCTAGGTGTTCATCCTCCAGTCGGGACTGGTCGATAAATGGATAACTGGGTGAGTCCGGTGTGTGTGTGTGTGTGTGTGTGTGTGTGTGTGTGTGTGTGTGTGTGTGTGTGTGTATATACATAGAAGTAAACACATGGTATGTATATGCATATATAAGGTTAAGAGACGTAACAACACGAGTGTAAAACACACTCCATGTGACACACACACACACACACACACACACACACACACACACACACACACACGTCTGGCAGCACAGTCTGTGTGAATGGTGCCAGACGCTGTACGACGTTTGATCTAGCAGCCTATAGACACGAAAGCCATCATTTCCCTGAGTGACTCCCAGCTGGCAGTGAGATCTGCACGCACGACCCTGCTTCACACACTTCCAGCGCGCTGCTCTCGTGTTAACACACTGACAGCAGATACACACCCACACACAGACGCACTGACACCGGTAGAAACATACAGACATACACTGGAAGGTAGATAGAAATATACACAGACATTGTAGACACAGAGAAAGGGAGATAGGAATATATAGATGCCTTGACTAACGGATAGACACAAATGGATGTACTAGAAATATAGCACAGACACTGAGATAGAGAAATAGAAAGATACCAAGACTACGCAGACAGACGAACAGACTCAAATACAGACCCCCTGACAGACACAAAACTCAGAGACACAGCGAAATTCAAAAGACAGATACAGACAGACGCATTGACAAGTGGATAGACAAAAAACAGACACACTAACAGATAGAAATATGCATCAGTATATTGACAGTCATATGAGCATAGTCACAGACAGTGACAGACAGATAAACACATATACAGACAGAAAGAAAAAAACATACACTGACATACTAACAGACACATGAAAAGACACACACACACACACACAGTCTTAGACACTAAGACATACGAGTTTACATACACACTACCAACTGACACACAGACTCGTTCACAGACCCACAGACGGACACAAGCACGTCACCCTACTCCCACCTATTCCTGTCTGATAGATGGGGTTCGACTTACCTCACTCTTGCAAAACTCTTCAAAACACTGACACATTCCTCCCTCCCTCTCTCTTGCCCAGTGTCAGATGCCTCTCTCAACAGTTACTTCAACCATCACTAACACACAGACTGAACTGCTCGCCAGAATCTGACTTAGTCTTCATGTAGGAACTGAACTTGTCCCTCACCATCAATGTGATAACTTATCACTGTTCACGAATTACATTATCATTTCATTACATTCAATATAATCGTGTTATCTACAATTCAGATATATGATTCTAGACAAAATATCTTGAATGATATTCTATCAGTACAGTTTATCATATTATTACATTTCTCCTGAAGTTCATGATAATTTTTTGTTGATAATCTTTTCAAATCTTTTCTTCCCAATTTCCGTGTTAATTATCCCCCACATCTCGCTGGGTTCCAATTGTCTGACTGTCACGGGAGGTGTCTGAACCATCTCGTGATCCCAGGGACCTGTCCACGTCTCCTCACGTCTCGTTTCTTCCTCCCTCCCTCCTCCTCCTCCTCCTCCAAGTTCATTTCACATGGCTGAGTGCCACACCCGTCCTGCTGCGCCCCCTTTTTTTCCCGGTCTGTCAATAGGTCTTCAGCAGCTCACCAGCGGGAGAGCAGTGCAATTAATCTCCATCACCAGCAGCTTCAACTATGGAACATTCTCTCACTCTTACCACATAACAGCTTCAGGAATTTCCACTCACTTTTGTGTGGTGAAAACCTAAGGTGTGTGTGTGTGTGTGTGTGTGTGTGTGTGTGTGTGTGTGTGTGTAGTTGCCTATTTGCTCTGTACCAGGAGGGAAGTCCAAACTCGCAGTGTCCCATCTTCTGAACTGTGCACAATCCGCCAGCCTCTCCCACATGTTCATGTTGCCAGCATTCGCTAGTTGATCACTCAAGTTGTTCGCGTAGTCCTCCGGTCTGTTACCTGAAGCAGTATTTCCCTACGTCCTCTCACACAAGCTTCACTCTTACCTTCTTGCAATTGCCTCTGGCAGTTCTGACAC
>NC_092263.1:4556414-4581414 GCF_036320965.1 Panulirus ornatus | reverse complement strand
GAACAGAAAAATGAGCCAAGTGAGGATATTGCCTTTGTTTCGTCCACAGAGGCTCAGGCTTGTGTGTGTGGGGGGGAGGAAAGCGGGGCGCTACAGGTGAGTGTGGCGTGGGTGATGGTTTAGTGGGCCAACTCAAGGGTGAGTGTAATGGTTGAGTGTCAGGGTAAGTGGGAGAGGAAAGAAGTGTCACACTCGAAGGTGAAGGAGGACCTGTAGATGTGTGTGTGTGTGTGTATGTGTGTGTGTGTGTGTGTGTGTGTGTTGTTGTTGAACACAGAGTGCATGCGAGTGCTGGGAAGAAGGGAGAAAACGAGAGATGGGTAATTGTTAGTCCTTATGCATCACGAAGCAAGGGGAAACCAGAGGAAAAGAACTTAATATAAGAATTTCTTTTCGTATGTTTTGTGACAGAAAATCTCATTTTCGTTTTTTACCAGCGGTTCACAGCTCCAAAATTTCATGAATATTTAATACCATCAATTGGCTAATGTTGATTTCCTTTATTGAAATTCCCAACCCTTATTGTGTGTGTGTGTGTGTGTGTGTGTGTGTGTGTGTGTGTGTATGTGTGTGTGTGTGTGTGTGCTCATAATTTTCTTGGAGACGATAATGCACCAACAACATTACTATTCTTTGGATAATTAATTTATGGACACACACACACACACACACACACACACACACACACACACACACACACACACACACACACACACACACACACACACACACACATACGCACACACACACACACACACACACACACACACACACACACGTCGATTAAACACAGAAACAACATACATACAATGATACAGCTACAGACACACTCACACGTGAGACCAATCAAGCAAAAGCAAAATACAGACAGACACAGTGACTCATTTGTGTATATTGTGTGTATGTGCTTGCTAGTGTGTATGAGCGTGTGTGCTTCTGTGTGTATGTGCTTGCTAGTGTGTATGAGCGTGTGTGCTTCTGTGTGTATGTGCTTGCTAGTGTGTATGAGCGTGTGTGCTTCTGTGTGTATGTGCTTGCTAGTGTGTATGAGCGTGTGTGCTTCTGTGTGTATGTGCTTGCTAGTGTGTATGAGCGTGTGTGCTTCTGTGTGTATGTGCTTGCTAGTGTGTATGAGCGTGTGTGCTTCTTTGTGTATGTGCTTGCTAGTGTGTATGAGCGTGTGTGCTTCTGTGTGTATGTGCTTGCTAGTGTGTATGAGCGTGTGTGCCTCTGTGTGTATGTGCTTGCTAGTGTGTATGAGCGTGTGTGCTTCTGTGTGTATGTGCTTGCTAGTGTGTATGAGCGTGTGTGCTTCTGTGTGTATGTGCTTGCTAGTGTGTATGAGCGTGTGTGCTTCTGTGTGTATGTGCTTGCTAGTGTGTATGAGCGTGTGTGCTTCTGTGTGTATGTGCTTGCTAGTGTGTATGAGCGTGTGTGCTTCTGTGTGTATGTGCTTGCTAGTGTGTATGAGCGTGTGTGCTTCTGTGTGTATGTGCTTGCTAGTGTGTATGAGCGTGTGTGCTTCTGTGTGTATGTGCTTGCTAGTGTGTATGAGCGTGTGTGCTTCTTTGTGTATGTGCTTGCTAGTGTGTATGAGCGTGTGTGCTTCTGTGTGTATGTGCTTGCTAGTGTGTATGAGCGTGTGTGCTTCTGTGTGTATGTGCTTGCTAGTGTGTATGAGCGTGTGTGCTTCTGTGTGTATGTGCTTGCTAGTGTGTATGAGCGTGTGTGCTTCTGTGTGTATGTGCTTGCTAGTGTGTATGAGCGTGTGTGCTTCTGTGTGTATGTGCTTGCTAGTGTGTATGAGCGTGTGTGCTTCTGTGTGTATGTGCTTGCTAGTGTGTATGAGCGTGTGTGCTTCTGTGTGTATGTGCTTGCTAGTGTGTATGAGCGTGTGTGCTTCTGTGTGTATGTGCTTGCTAGTGTGTATGAGCGTGTGTGCTTCTGTGTGTATGTGCTTGCTAGTGTGTATGGGGATGTGTGCTTCTGTGTGTATGTGCTTGCTAGTGTGTATGAGCGTGTGTGCTTCTGTGTGTATGTGCTTGCTAGTGTGTATGAGCGTGTGTGCTTCTGTGTGTATGCGCTTGCTAGTGTGTATGAGCGTGTGTGCTTCTGTGTGTATGTGCTTGCTAGTGTGTATGAGCGTGTGTGCTTCTGTGTGTATGCGCTTGCTAGTGTGTATGAGCGTGTGTGCTTCTGTGTGTATGCGCTTGCTAGTGTGTATGGGGATGTGTGCTTTTGTGTTCTATGTCGTTTATGCTTCTTTGTTAGTGTCTGTTTGTTATCTTGTTTCTCCATGTGTATGGACGTTTTTGTTTATGAAACTGTTACGTGTGTGTGTGTGTGTGTGTGTGTGTGTGTGTGTTGGGAAAGTCATTATGGAGCGAGCGATCAAAATACAAAGTGTCAGGTCTTCACCTATGCTTCGAGTTGCCCTCCAAGTGAAACTGTTTGAAGCGAGGAGCAGATGTGCTCGAACCATGTTTCATTGTCTTCCTCGTTATGTTTCGTTTTCCTGAACCCATATTACACGAGTGTCTCTCCCCTTCTATAATCTCCCCAGCAACCAAAAAACGCGAGTTTCTCTCCCCCTTCTATATTCTCCCCAGCAACGTACATACGGCTATGTGTACGTGAAGCGAAGACGTTCGGTGCAGATCCATTTTGCGAATGCAGGTTCGAATCACATGACCTCCGAAACGTTTCAGAAACATTGATCCGAGGCTTCATGGAACAGCGGTCAGAGATTCCCGTTAGCCGTAGCCAATGTCTTCCTAGGACCAACAGTATAAAGGTAATGGGACAGTGATTCGAGACTTTATGAGTATGTGTTTCGAGGGTTCAAAGGACACGGGGGGTCAGAAATTGCTGTGAGCAGTGGTCCGTGGCGTGGTAGGACGATGGTATAAAGGTTTACGAGAATGTGATTCGAAGCTTTAGGAGAATGTGTCTCGAGGATTCAAAGGGGACAGGTGGTTGTTACGTTGTGTCCAGATACGTCACGGTAGTCCTGCGCTATCAGTAACAACCCAGGAGAGCAGTTCTCGAACACGCACACACACACACACACACACACACACACACACACAGAGAGAGAGAGAGAGAGAGAGAGAGAGAGAGAGAGAGAGAGAGAGAGAGAGAGAGAGAGAGAACTGGCTGCTGTAGGTGAACTCAGCCCAACATATATATTATATCCATGTCATATTCTGTTGTCGTCTCAACAGAATATACACAAAACTCAACTATATTTACACACAATATCTCGGACAAGGTAAACACGGACCAGGTAAATCCTGGATGTGTTTTTTTCTACTAAGAACTGAGACCTGGAGCTTCCCAGGCGCTGTGAAGCAAACTCGTTTCTCTCATAGATTTGGAAACCCTTGATCGAGACTGTTTCACTTTGTGTTCTGTTTTTGATCAGATCTCGTTGGAGGACATGACTATTATTGCTTCATTATTTGAAAGAATTTTTTTATATTTGAATTTTCTCCATTATATTTTCTGACAGAGTCAGATAATGAGGTTTTGAGATGCGTTTAGTAGCCATCATAAATGATGGGAACTTCTCGAGCGAAGCCTCTCTGGTTCGAACCATCCTCGTGAACCACCAAACTTGAAGCACACCTTCCTCGGTTTTATGTTGAGGATGACGACTTTGTTAGGTCGTCCTGGCCTTAAAGACTCCTCTAGGAGCTTTATAAAGAGATATGCGACGTTAGGCGTCTCTTTATGACGCCAGAGGAATGTCCCGAAGGAGAATGAGCTTCTTACGATCGAGGATTCGAAGATGTGTTTCAGAAGGTATACTTTGGGTAACGACTCTTCTGCCCTTGACAAAGCTGTTTGTCTACTAATTATACATCATTTTTGCCTCATATCAGAGCATTATGATGTCATTAACATATCATTACTGAAAATACGTCTTTAAGAAATGCCAGTCTGAAGTGCCAAGAAACTATCTCTTTTTCTCTTCAAAGAAAGTCCCAAAGTGGTGGAAATTGATGGTTGTTTGAAGGACATACGAACACTTTTATGCCCAGTGGAGTTAGCCCGCTGGGGGAGGAGGGGCTGGGGAGGTGATAACACATCCCCCGCCCCCCTGAAAGAGGATAGGCGAAGAGGGATGGCTAGCCTGGGGGAGGAGTGAGGGACAGAGAAGGCTAACCAATCTGGGGAGGAGAGAGGGGGACAGAGAGAGCTAACCAACCGTGACACTGGCTGGGGGACCCAAGGCTGGGGTACTGGGCTGGGGTCGAGGTCTGGCGGGGTGCCAACCCTCACAGGTCGATACTTAACATTAAACACAAGTGATGAGACATGGATCTGGGTCACCAACACCATCATCACCAACACTAACACCAACACTAGCACCAACATCACCAACACCACCACCAACACTAGCACCATCATCACCAACACTAACACCAACACTAGCACCAACATCACCGACACTAACACCAACACTGGCACCAACATCACCAACACTGGCACCATCATCACCACCACCAACACTAGCACCATCATCACCAACACTAACACCAACACCAACACTAGCACCATCATCACCAACACTAACAATAACTCTAGTACCAACATCACCAACACTGGCACCATCATCACCACCACCAACACTAGCACCAACATCACCATCAAAATAGACCATTCCACCCGTCCCATGTCCAGCAGTAGTCATAACAGACCGATAAGTTCCCAAGTGCACTTTCATGTAGTGATCACATCATCAGGGGAGATACAACAATGAGATAGAAGACGTAGAACAGTCAGTTGATATACAAGGAAGAGACGTAGCTAAGACGACATTGGCAAATAAGTGTTACCGGATGGTGGTGTTCGGGTCTGGCATCATGTCTGTCATATAATTTAATTGTGTGGACAGGAAAGGAACTGTTTACAAATTTTGCCTACGACAAAACAACCCAGTTTGTATAGACCTTTGCTATTATTAATGTTACAATTCATTGTGTATTTGATAATAGAAGATTCAGTGATATTTTTCGTGGTAAATGAGTTACAATTGATAACTGAATTAGCGTTACACCAGTCAACACAATGGTCATGATCTTTACCATGCTTAAACGAACCATTTGATTCTATTCCTGTTCTTATATTAATGTTGCGTAAGTCTAACATAAAGATCCTTACTAACCTGCCCAACATAAAATCTATTACAGCTTTTACAAGATATTCTGCAAACACAGCCTGCAGAATTTTCTAGCAAGTGTTTATGTATATATATATATATATATATATATATATATATATATATATATATATATATATATATATATATATATATATATATATATATATATATATATATATGAGGATGAACTGGTATTCGTTATCACATGCAGACAATTGTATATTGTTATGTTAGCCATATGATATAGACATCCCTGTAGCTATAAAGGAAGAAGAAAAAATGCAATAGAAATTTTTTTGAATAACTTGGACAGTTGGAACGTTAGAGTTCCGAATTACTTATAAGATCATTTGAGCCAGATCTAAGGTTATCAGAAAGAAAAGTCCCCTTTTTATTTTGAATATTAATTAGTTTTGGAATTATGGTTGTGAATAAGAACTTGGACCATTACAGGAGATAATCTCTGGCAGAGCCATTACAGCTGACTCTTACTGTGGACCAGAGCCGAGGTGTTTCCTTCTGACCTTCCACTGTAGGATGACCTCATCACAGTTGTGTGTGGTGTGTCTGTGAGAAAACGAGAATAGTTCCATTTCTTTTACAGACAGACAGATGGACAGATAGACGGACAGATGAACAGACAGATGGATAGACAGACAGATGGACAGACAGACAGATGGACAGATAGACGGACAGATGAACAGACAGATGGATAGACAGACAGATGGACAGACAGACAGACCTGAGACTTGGCTTTCTTTCCACTGAGTTACTGTTTTCGTTGAGGTTTTGGCCGAACTGTTAAATGGACGGAGGAAAACTTTGTGGACAGACAAGACATCAGCGCCAGTGTCTGGGTCTACCTCCTCCTCTGGGAACCAGGCGTTGAGGGGCAGGGCCGAGTGTGAGGTGTGTTTACATGTGACAAGACGATCTCATGTTGAAGGCGTGAGTGTGAGGAGGGACTGACTGGCGGAGGGTCGTGAAAATGAAGACAAATCTTTATAGTCAGACTGGAAACCTTAGTTCTTTCTTATGACAACATACCAGACTGTGTCGAGAGAGGTGATGCCATTTCTCATACGTGTACAAAACTCACGTCTGTTAACCTGAACTCTATGCACATAGACACACACACACACACACACATCACAACACCCTATGACATGTGGTCCGGACTGGTGGAAGTGGCCAGCTTCCTGAGTGCTGCTGAAGCCTCATAATGATAGAAGGGACTTCAAGGGCAGGGATTGGGAGATGGGAAGGGATAGTTTTTCATTTGTAACTGAACTCATATGTACGACTCTAGCAGGACTCCCTCATTAGACAGTGAACCTCATGTCCCTCACAAAGTCGTCTTAAGAGATGTCTGTTGCGTTGTGGTGTCAGAGCTGCTTCTGAGGTAAACCTCAGTGGTTCACAGATCAACATGGCTCCCACGTCTTCAGCCCCAACCCTGAAATCGATTTAATTTCCCGAAATTAAGCACCAAAATTGGCAGGTGATTGCAGACCTCCCGTACGATTTAGGTCTTGGGAGAGATGAGGAAAGAAGATCACAAGGAATAAAGAGTAAATTTGTTCCGGATGACCTGAAGATCGGGGTGAGGTCATCACATGAAGAAGAAGGGTTGAGGGTAGAGTAGTGTGGCGAGAGGTTGAGCACATGATGAGTGAGTCAGACAAGACACCAAGGAATGGTACTGTATGACCTGACCAGACTGCAGAAGGAGGCCACAGTTCCTCTCAAGACTGACTCCTGTATTTACTGAAACTGTACACGAAGGGTCGAGTTTCATACTTGCCTCACAAGGACAGAAGGACACTCCTGTGTGATCATGCAGGTACTGGAGTTATCATACACAAATGGGAAGGATAACACTAACTTATTCCTCCTTCACAGATCCTACCGAAATATATATGTATGAACGTTCTCCATGAGGTAAACTATGCCTAATGATTTGACCTGAGAAATCAGAGCTTGGCTGGTTCGTATCCAGAAGCAGAATTTGATATGGTCAAGGAAAGTGATCTTCAATTTGAATTAAGCGAAGTAGGTTTTCCTAACCCAACTTCATTCATCTGCAACATCCTGATGAAATAGTTCCATAATTGAATTTATTTTTTTTTCTATTTAATTATTCTGTCTAGCGATGATCAGTATACAGTCGGTCTACTGCCTGTGGGTCAAGATGCACTTCGTCCAGTGAAGGTTCGTCTCAGAAAACATGATGATGATGATGACCCCCTGCCTCATGTGTGGATGATGATGACCCCCTGCCTCATGTGTGGATGATGATGACCCCCTGCCTCATGTGTGGATGATGATGATGACCCCCTGCCTCATGTGTGGATGATGATGATGACCCCCTGCCTCATGTGTGGATGATGATGACCCCCTGCCTCATGTGTGGATGATGATGACCTCCTGCCTCATGTGTGGATGATGATGACCCCCTGCCTCATGTGTGGATGATGATGATGACCCCCTGCCTCATGTGTGGATGATGATGACCCCCTGCCTCATGTGTGGATGATGATGATGACCCCCTGCCTCATGTGTGGATGATGATGATGACCCCCTGCCTCATGTGTGGATGATGATGATGACCCCCTGCCTCATGTGTGGATGATGATGACCCCCTGCCTCATGTGTGGATGATGAGGACCCCCTGCCTCATGTGTGGATGATGATGACCCCCCTACCTCATGTGTGGATGATGATGACCCCCTGCCTCATGTGTGGATGATGATGATGACCCCCTGCCTCATGTGTGGATGATGATGATGACCCCCTGCCTCATGTGTGGATGATGATGATGACCCCCTGCCTCATGTGTGGATGATGATGATGACCCCCTGCCTCATGTGTGGATGATGATGATGACCCCCTGCCTCATGTGTGGATGATGATGATGACCCCTGCCTCATGTGTGGATGATGATGACCCCCTGCCTCATGTGTGGATGATGATGATGACCCCCTGCCTCATGTGTGGATGATGATGACCCCCTGCCTCATGTGTGGATGATGATGATGACCCCCTGCCTCATGTGTGGATGATGATGACCCCCTGCCTCATGTGTGGATGATGATGACCCCCTGCCTCATGTGTGGATGATGACCCCCTGCCTCATGTGTGGATGATGATGACCCCCTGCCTCATGTGTGGATGATGATGATCCCCTGCCTCATGTGTGGATGATGATGATGACCCCCTGCCTCATGTGTGGATGATGATGACCCCCTGCCTCATGTGTGGATGATGATGATGACCCCCTGCCTCATGTGTGGATGATGATGACCCCCTGCCTCATGTGTGGATGATGATGACCCCCTGCCTCATGTGTGGATGATGACCCCCTGCCTCATGTGTGGATGATGATGACCCCCTGCCTCATGTGTGGATGATGATGACCCCCTGCCTCATGTGTGGATGATGATGATGACCCCCTGCCTCATGTGTGGATGATGATGACCCCCTGCCTCATGTGTGGATGATGATGATGACCCCCTGCCTCATGTGTGGATGATGATGACCCCCTGCCTCATGTGTGGATGATGATGACCCCCTGCCTCATGTGTGGATGATGATGACCCCCTGCCTCATGTGTGGATGATGATGATGACCCCCTGCCTCATGTGTGGATGATGATGATGACCCCCTGCCTCATGTGTGGATGATGATGATGACCCCCTGCCTCATGTGTGGATGACCCTGGTGGAGTTAACATTTCTTATTGACCTCCAATACGCTTCTCTCCGGGTCGACTGGGCGATGTCTGCCCTCATTATGGATGGAGCCCAGGAGACGTGTAGGGAATATCGTACCCTCGACCAGTGTAGGGAATATCGTACCCTCGACCAGTGTAGGGAATATCGTACCCTCGACCAGTGTAGGGAATATCGTATACCCTCGACCAGTGTAGGGAATATCGTATACCCTCGACCAGTGTAGGGAATATCGTATACCCTCTACCAGTGTAGTGAATATCGTATACCCTCGACCAGTGTAGGGAATATCGTACCCTCGACCAGTGTAGGGAATATCGTATACCCTCGACCAGTGTAGGGAATATCGTATACCCTCGACCAGTCTATTCCACATGCACACCAGCGGAGTCTTCGGCAGTAGACAGGCAAATGGATGGAATCCGTCGCCTTTAGAACTGGAATAATGGTTCATCCGCTGGGGGGGTGGTGGGTGCCGCGGAGGGGGCCCCCCTCCCCCCCCTGGAGTCTAGCCTGGGGTCGTACGTCGCAAGGAGAACTTCCTGTAGCTGGCGCTATAGAGACGCGCCCAGCCAAGGCTGGCATGCACACACACATACACAGGCGGGGAATAGCTGTGTGTGTGTGTGTGTGTGTGTGTGTGTGTGTGGTACGTCTCACGACCCCAGAATCTTCTGATACGAAATCGATATTCATGATCCGGGAAGATCCGTCGACCAGGTCACAGTCCCAGAAGATGATGCTGGTTGGTTAATGCTCCTCGATTCCCTAGCGTTCATCCTTTCCCTGCTACTTAATGTGGCGCAGCTTTGAGCTGCAGAATCTCTCTTGGGGAAGGGTTGTGGGTAACACAAGGACCTGTTCAAAGGAAGGTGTTCTGGAGTGAATATGAATGAATAGATGAATAGATTAGTTTACAACTGAATATTGCAGGTACGTAATACAGAATATTCACTGAGGAAGATCAGATGGCAGCGGAGGGAAGGAATATTCGGTAAATATTCCATACAAACTTTTAAAGGAACACAGACGAAGCAGATAAAGTCAAGGTGTGAGAGAAGAAAAATGTAATAATGATGATAATAATGTGAGAGAGAAAGTAATTACGAGTGAGAAATGTAATTGCTTAATTACTTAGCTATGTTGTATAATGCTACAGTTATACGATTTTTGACCCTCCCACATTTGTAAGGAAGCACGGGAATATATATATATATATATATATATATATATATATATATATATATATATATATATATATATATATATATATATATATATATATATATATATATATATATATATATATATATAAGCAGTGAAAAGTTTTTATCGAGGATGTAAGGCATGTGTACGTGTAGGAAGAGAGGAAAGTGATTGGTTCTCAGTGAATGTAGGTTTGCGGCAGGGGTGTGTGATGTCTCCTTGGTTGTTTAATTTGTTTATGGATGGGGTTGTTAGGGAGGTAAATGCAAGAGTTTTGGAAAGAGGGGCAAGTATGAAGTCTGTTTGGGATGAGAGAGCTTGGGAAGTGAGTCAGTTGTTGTTCGCTGATGATACAGCGCTGGTGGCTGATTCATGTGAGAAACTGCAGAAGCTGGTGACTGAGTTTGGTAAAGTGTGTGGAAGAAGAAAGTTAAGAGTAAATGTGAATAAGAGCAAGGTTATTAGGTACAGTAGGGTTGAGGGTCAAGTCAATTGGGAGGTGAGTTTGAATGGAGAAAAACTGGAGGAAGTGAAGTGTTTTAGATATCTGGGAGTGGATCTGACAGCGGATGGAACCATGGAAGCGGAAGTGGATCATAGGGTGGGGGAGGGGGCGAAAATTCTGGGGGCCTTGAAGAATGTGTGGAAGTCGAGAACATTATCTCGGAAAGCAAAAATGGGTATGTTTGAAGGAATAGTGGTTCCAACAATGTTGTATGGTTGCGAGGCGTGGGCTATGGATAGAGTTGTGCGCAGGAGGATGGATGTGCTGGAAATGAGATGTTTGAGGACAATGTGTGGTGTGAGGTGGTTTGATCGAGTGAGTAACGTAAGGGTAAGAGAGATGTGTGGAAATAAAAAGAGCGTGGTTGAGAGAGCAGAAGAGGGTGTTTTGAAGTGGTTTGGGCACATGGAGAGGATGAGTGAGGAAAGATTGACCAAAAGGATATATGTGTCGGAGGTGGAGGGAACGAGGAGAAGAGGGAGACCAAATTGGAGGTGGAAAGATGGAGTGAAAAAGATTTTGTGTGATCGGGGCCTGAACATGCAGGAGGGTGAAAGGAGGGCAAGGAATAGAGTGAATTGGAGCGATGTGGTATACCGGGGTTGACGTGCTGTCAGTGGATTGAATCAAGGCATGTGAAGCGTCTGGGGTAAACCATGGAAAGCTGTGTAGGTATGTATATTTGCGTGTGTGGACGTATGTATATACATGTGTATGGGGGGGGGGGGGTTGGGCCATTTCTTTCGTCTGTTTCCTTGCGCTACCTCGCAAACGCGGGAGACAGCGACAAAGTATAATACAAAAAAAAAAATAATATATATATTATCAAACATATACGCCATTTCCCGCATTAGCGAGGTAGCGTTAAGAACTGAGGACTGAGCCTTACAGGGAATATCCTCACTTGGCCCCCCTTGTCTGTTCCTTCTTTTGGAAAATTAGATGGAAAGGGGAGGATTTTTTAGCCCCCCGCTCCCTCCCCTTTTAGTCGCTTTCTGCGACACGCAGGGAATACGTGACAAGTATTACTATTGTGGTACAAATATTATGAAAATTTTCTACAACTCAAAATTTCTTTTTTTCTTTGACGTAGGACAGCTTGTCATTCGACCCACACTACAGGCATCCTAGTTTCCAAACCACCAAACATTCGTCGCACCAGAAATTATAAACATTAATATGTGTTCTTCAAAGTATTCCTAGGTTCATGTTTCATGTTTATCCTATTTTGTGCATTATGAACACTAGTTAGACCATTATGAACACTAGTTAGTCCATTGCGAACTCCAATTGGTCCATTGCTAACTCCAGTTGGTCCATTGCGAACCCTAATTAGTCCATTGTGAACCCTAGTTAGTCTGTTATCAGAAAAATTTGGGTAGAACGAGGCTGTGCATGAAATTAAGTTTCTCTCTCTCTCTCTCTCTCTCTCTCTCTCTCTCTCTCTCTCTCTCTCTCTCTCTCTCTCTCTCTCTCTCTCTCTCTCTCTCTCGAGTTACCCCAGGCACCAAATGAAACCTAAATGAAACGAGCTCCATGATAATTACATTCGCCAAATTCCTTTTCTGAGTTAGGAGTCTCTTGTGGCTGGAGAAATTACTTTCCAAGGTGACACTAGGACCAGGAATGGAGCCTTGTAAAGGTTTGTGTTATCTATGCTTTAATTCCATGAGATGAGCTCAGCACTCAGATATATATATATATATATATATATATATATATATATATATATATATATATATATATATATATATATGTTGATCACACTTGTCCGTGATGATAGTATGAAGGTGAAATCGCACTTCAGTAGGAGTTCATGCAATTATATCTAACATGTAATTTTTCTATACAATGTGGCACGACATGTTTCGTGGAGACAATCCACCTCATCATCAGGTGGTGCCAGTACTTAACAAAGTTATTTAAATCCCAACATCACACTTGAGTCCCGCCGTCCAGCACCAATCTGTACAGACCAACCACTGTCCACTTTGTCTGGCAGTAACCGTTGTAAGGGAGAGTGATTAAGGGGGGTCACGTGGCGGGGGTTGACCTGGGTAGCTGGGTGTGTCTTGAACAACTTTTTATGTTTTCGTGTTTTGTCAATTCTCTCATAATGATTTGGTTAATGCTAGGATGGACTTTAAAATTGCCTGGGGACAAATTAAAGTTCTTAGTATTAGCAATTAAGACAGATTCAATAACGTTACGTGTGACATAATCAGCAGAGGGGTACAGAATAACGGGATTTTCAAGATCTATGGCCAGGGTGATCATTTTCATGACAATGTTTAGCGATCGCATTTTTGTGGTCATCCCTGCGTACTGCATGACGGTGCCAATAACACATCTCCGTTACAGTTTTACCAGTCTGGCCTATATAAATATATTTACATGACTTGCATTTGACGACGTAAACACTCCCAATTGTTGCATGATTTGGCCTACTATTTATTAAGATCTTACTGATGGTGTTATTGTACTGGAAAGCAACATTACAAGCACCTTATTTTAGAACAAGTCTTAGGTTAGCTAAGTTGGGTGAATAGGGCAACACTAAACATTTAGACTTATCCTTATTTGTCACATTTTTTGTTCACAAACCAATTGGGATAATATAACTGCCTAAAGACACGTCTTATAGGCCTATGGGATCACATATCCGTAGTGCTCTTAAAAACATAGACATAACTTCAGACATTTTCATAGAAGAATCAATGGATAAAAGGAAAAAAAATCGCTGCTACATTCGTCAAAATAATGCTTCATTGATTCCAGCTGCATTAGAATTCTTTATTCTCCACGAATTGCATTACCGTAATGTTATTACATCATCTCTTTACTGATCATATTTCTTACCAGCTCATCCTTGAATTTACCTGCGTTTGTAACTTTCATTATGACTCATTTATGTAATGTGTTTAAGGTACAGTAACCAAAGTGCGTACGGTAAAGCTCACAATATACACCATGGAATATAGACCTGTGGGATAATCAAATTGGTTGGACTGAGAGTTGCAAAAAGAAAAAGAAAGAATTTTTGCTCTTAAAGTCGTATGAGAAGCCTGTGGGAAGGTGGGAAAGCGACTTATTTTTCGACAGATTAAAAGAGGAAATAATCATGCATTTGAAATGGTTGACTTGACAGCAGGGAACAAGAGAAATTAGGAAGCTAACATAATACAGCTGATCAGTCAGCCAACACAAAGAGTTGTAAGGGGTTTATTCTTTTCTATCATTAATATCTAAATTCTCATGACATTGATCAGGCTGTGAAATATAACAATGGAATAAGTACTGACCAGCAATGTTCATATGTTTATTGTTATGACTATACTATGCTAACATATGACTGCTGTCTGTGAATTATTTACAGTTGTTTTTACTGACAATAACTCTCTCTCTCTCTCTCTCTCTCTCTCTCTCTCTCTCTCTCTCTCTCTCTCTCTCTCTCTCTCTCTCTCTCTCTCTCTCTCTCTCTCTCTCTCTCTCTCTCTCTCTCTCTCAGCTGATTATTCATACTCTCTTGCCCATTCATACATACCTAGTCTGCCCAAGCTATGTAAGGGTACAACAAGACTTCTTGTTGTAAGCCATTATTACGTAAACTTATGAGAGAGAGAGAGAGAGAGAGAGAGAGAGAGAGAGAGAGAGAGAGAGAGAGAGAGAGAGAGAGAGAGAGAGAGAGAGAGAGAGAGAGAGAGAGCGAAAATCGTATTCATATCAAGACAGTCGCATGTAAATCCCTCACGAACACGACCTTCCTAAACTATCACTCTTCCACAAAACCCCATCCGGAAAAGCTCGGTCACACACACACACACACACACACACACACACACACCAGGCGCCCGGTGGGGCCTCAGGCGGACACAGATCTGGGATACAATTACAAAAATACAGAATCGTGGGTTCAGGCCGACCCGGGCAAACACCGCCTCACCAAATGACTCTAGTGATTCAAGTCGTCTCTGGCGCCTCAGGGGAAGACAGGATCTTTTCCTCCTTTAATTCTCTCTTGTGAGACTCATGACCAATCTAGTTCTGCTTGACGAGAGAGATTCCCCTCGTCTGTCTTGTCTCTGTGGTTTGTCTGTCTTAGTTATACGATTTTTTACTTGTGCTTTGAGAACAGCTGAGTGAGTGTGTCAGCAGCTTTGGTGTACGGGGACCGGGTTATAGTGATGGGTGATTTGAATGCGAAGGTGAGTAATGTGGCAATTGAGGGTATAATTGGTGTACATGGGGTGTTCAGTGTTGTAAATGGAAATGGTGAAGAACTTGTGGATTTGTGTGCTGAGAAAACACTGGTGATTGGGAATACCTGGTTTAAAAAGAGAGATATACATAAGTATACGTATGTAAGAGAGATGGTCAAAGGGCATTATTGGATTACGTGTTAATCGATAGGCGTGTAAAAGAGAGACTTTGCGATGTTAATGTGCTGAGAGGGGCAGCTGCGGAGGCGAAGGTGAAGATTTGTAGAGGTGTTCAAAAAAGAAGAGAGAATGTTGGGAAGAAGAGAGTGGTGAGAGTAAGTGAGCTTAGAAAGGAGACTTGTGCGAGGAAGTACCAGGAGAGATCGAGTGTAGAATGACAAAGAGTGAGGGCAAATGACATGAGGGGAGTGGGTGAGGAATGGGAGGTATTTAGGGAAGCAATGAGGGCTTGTCCAAAAGATGCTTGTGACATGTGAAAGGTGGGAAGTGGGCATATGAGAAAGAGCAGTGAGTGGAGGGATGAAGAAGTAAAGGTGTTAGTGAAAGAGAAAAGAGAAGCGTTTCGGACGACATTTGCAAGGAAGGAGTGCAAATGACTGGTTAATGTATAAAAGAAAGCGGCAGGAGGTCAAGAGAAAGGTGCAAATGTTGAAAAAGACGGCAACTGAGAGTTGCGGTGAGAAAGTATCATTGATCTTTAGGGAGAATAAACAGATGTTTTGGAAGGAGGCAAATGATGTGCGCAAGACAAGAAAACAAATAGGAACATTGGTGAAAAGGACTAGTGGGGAAGTAATAACAAGTGGTGATGAAGTGAGGAGATGGAGTGAGTATTCTGAAGGTTTGTTGAATGCGTTTGATGATGAAGTGGCAGATGTAGCGTCTTGTTGTCGAGGTGGTGTGCGAAGTGAGAGGGTCAGAGAGAATGGTTTGATTAGGAGAGAAGAGCGAGTGAAAGCAATGCGGAAGATGAAATTCGGCAAGGAGGCTGTTTTGGATGGTACTGCAGTAGAATTTATTAAGAAAGGGGATGACTGTGTTGGTACATGGTTGGTAAGGATATTCAGTGAATGTATGGATCATTGTGAAGTGGTTGAGGATTGGCGAAATTCATGCATGATGCCACTGAACAATGGCAAAGGGGATAAAGATGAGTGTTCAAACAACAGAGCTATAAGTTTGGTGAGAAACTGTATTGGGGAGTATTGAATGAAAGAGTGAAGACATGTACAGTTCATTGGACTGGGGAGGAACTATGTGGTTTCCGAAGTGGTAGAGGATGTGTGGATCAGGGGTTGGCTTTGAAGAATGTGTGTTAGAGAAATACTTAGAAAAACAAATGGATTTGTATGTAGCATTTATGGATCTGGAGAAGGTATTTGGTAGAGTTGATAGCGATGCTTTGTGGGAGGTCTTAAGAGTATATAGTGTGGGAGGTAAGCTGCTAGAAGCAGTAAAATGTTTTTACCAACAGGTAGAGCATGTGTACGGGTAGGAAGAGAGGAGAGTGATTGGTTCCCAGTGAAGGTCGGTCTGCGGCAGGGATGTGTGATGTCCCTTTAGTTCTTGAATATATTTATGGATGGGGTGGTTAGGGAGGTAAATGCAAGAGTTTTGGAGAGAGGGGCGAGTATGCAGTCTGCTGGGGATGAGAGGGCCTCGGAAGTGAGTCAGTTGTTGTTCGCTGGTGATACAGCTCTGATGGCTTATTCGGGTGAGAAACTGCAGAAGTTGGTGACAGAGTTTAGAAAAGTGTGCGAAAGGAGAAAGTTAAGAGTAAATGTGAATAAGAGCAAGGTTATTAGGTTCAGTAGGGTTAAGGGACAAGTTAATTGGGATGTAAGTTTGAATGGAGAAAAATGGAGGATGTGAGTTGTTTTAGATATCTGGGAGTGGACTAAGTAGCGAATGGAACCATGAAAGCGGAAGTGAGGCACAGGGTTGAGGAGAGGTGAGGGTTTTGGGAGCGATGAAGAATGTGTGGAAGGAACGTTATCTCGGAGAGCAAAAATGGCTATGTTTGAAGGAATAGTGGTTCCAACAATGTTGTATGGTTGCGAGGCGTGGGCTATAGATAGTGTTGTGCGGAGGAGGATGGATGTGCTGGAAATGAGATGTTTGTGGACAATATGTGGTGTGAGGTGGTTTGATCTGTGTTTATAAGAGTACTACGAATATGTAATCCCATAGGCCTGGTAGATGAATGTAGTTATATAAGACGTGTCTTTAGGCAGTTATATTATCCCAATTGGCTTGTGAACAAAGTTTACTGGAAAGCTAGGAAGACATTTTATGTTTCTTGTAACAAAAATGTGACAAATAAGGATAAGTCTAAATGTTTAGTGTTGCCCTATTCTCCCAACTTAGCTAATCTAAGACATGTTCTAAAAACATTGCTTGTAATGTTGCTTTCCAGTACAATAACACCATCAGTAAGACCTTAATAGATAGTAGGCCAACTCATGCAACAATTGGGAGTGTTTACGCCGTCAAATACAAGGCACATATATATATATATATATATATATATATATATATATATATATATATATATATATATATATATATATATATATATATATATATATATATATATATATATATATATATATATATATATATATATATATATATATATGCTGATACTAAGAACTTAATTTGTCCCCAGGCAACTTTAAAACCCATCCTAGCATTAACCAAATCATTATGAGATAATTGACAAAACACGAAAACATAAAAGTTGTTCAAGACACACCCAGCTACCCAGGTCAACCCCCGCCACGTGACCCCCCTTAATCACTCTCCCTTTACAACGGTTACTGCCAGACAAAGCGGACAGTGGTTGGTCTGTACAGATTGGTGCTGGACGGCGGGACTCAAGTGTGATGTTGGGATTTAAATAACTTTGTTAAGTACTGGCACCACCTGATGATGAGGTGGATTGTCTCCACGAAACATGTCGTGCCACATTGTATAGAAAAATTACATGTTAAATATAATTGTAAGAATTCCTACTGAAGTACGATTTTACCTCACACACACACACACACACACACACACACACACACACACACACACACACACACACACACACTCTTTTCTCTTGCATCAGGAAACCCTTCTATCTTGAGAGAGGCTGCTGCTGCAGCACTCAGGAAGCCGGCCACGTCTACCGGTTGGGAACACAGGTCATAAAGTGCTGTGATGTGTGTGTGTGTGCGTCTATGTGGAGAAAGTTCAGGGCAAATATATCGCAAGTGATCTGCTGTATGGTAGCTGCATCGTGGGCAGGAAGCATCTTGGGATATACTGAAACAGTGTTTGTGGTGTTGTAGTGATGGGTCGTGTGCAGAAAGCCAAGGAAATTTAACACATGGTTTCTTATCTTTCTTTATAACGTAAACTAACACGCTGGTGTTCAACACTTCCTGCTGTGTGCACGAAACCTCGACACTTCCCTCTCGTATCTCCTCACCCCCTGACCAGACAGCTTCTCCCACTCAGCAGTTAATCAGCTCAGCAAATCCAGCACCAAATTCTGATCAAAAACCAAAATGCAATATCCTGGACTTTATTTTCAGTGTTTCTTTTATATGTTTATGATGGACACACTCACATGATCCCAGCCTTCCATAACTTATCTCCTGTGTCGATTCACATTTTACTAATAATACTTTTTCATTTGGTTTCCTGACCCACAATGCAATTTACACACACCAGAAAAGGTTTGTACCTTTAAAGTTAATGATATTAAACCTGTATATCTATTTCTTATTAGAATAAATGTATCTACCAAGTATCTTTGTTATACTGTTTTGTGACACACACACACACACACACACACACACACACACACACACACACACACACACACACACACACACCATTCTCGTCCATATAAGTTATCTAAGATCCTCAAAACGTCTCATCCCTCATCAGTTCCCTCATTTCTGATCCTCATGTACTCACTCACATCCCTCTGTACCATCGTATCATGCCTGCTAAAACTCATCCTCTTCATCGACTCCCCCACAGTGAGGTAAAGCAAGTTAATATTCCTCATTCTTTCTCCTACATCACCAGGGTTTACCATTTGTGTCGTATCGCTGTCTGTATCTCAACAAGACGTTTCGTTTGACCTCGACACAGCCTTGTTTCATGACCTAATCTACCTTTTTTTTTTCGACCGTGTTTATGCTGCTTCATTTTGCTTCTTGGCTTGTCTGCACATCCATGTTCCACTATGCTGTTTCTCTCTGTCTCATTCCTTCTTAGTTCATAAATTTCATTTTCTACACACACTACCCCCAAACACTATTCCTGCACTTCATTATTCATTTCTGTTTCCCCATCTGGCCATATACTCAGTCTTGTACTCACTAAGTCTTCAAATCTCTCAAGTTGTTTTTTCCTGCCTGCTGTATGTACTCCTGGATAGTACAAAATTAAACCTCACGCTTTTTGACTGTGTGACAAAACACACTGAACTTCAAATAACTTCGTTACCACTAAAGATTCTTATGTTTCCTGTTCACCAATACATTAGCTAAGTGTGCTTCACTTCATCCCTTCTCACTAGGTGTGTAAGTACTCTTTATCAATTAGTTTCTTCAAAATAGCATCTTCTATACACAGTTCGTATCGTGTTTAGACCTGTGAGAGCTGTTCAGAACCCCTATCGTTTTTATTTTCGTTCTCTCACATTGTATCGTTTGCATATCTAGTTTTTGCTCTGCCATTATACTCTCAGTTCACCTCTCCCGTTGACATCTGTGAGAGCCTCTCCCAGCGTAAGTGGCACTTGAAGTAACGTTAATGCTTGAGTGCCTCTCTCAGTGTTAATGCACTTGAGTTCCATTATATCTCAAGTGCCACTCCAAGTGTGAGGACATTATATCTCAAGTGCCACTCCAAGTGTGAGGACATTCTGGTAATGTCATTTCCAGTGTTTACGTTCAAAGATTCGGTGACGTAATACGGTGTTGTAGTGTATGTCAGGGTACGGTACCTCCATAGCAGTGACACGTGACGCTGATCTTCAGCAGTGACGCAATGCCTCAGGAGTGACGCAATCCTCAAGAGTGACGCAATCCCTCAGGAGTAACGCTGTTATGAGGAGAGAGTGACGCTGTCTTTAGAGGGAGTGACGCTGTCCTTCCAGGAGTGACGCTGGCCTTCAGGAGTGACGCTGGCCTTCAGGAGTGACGCTGGCCTCCAGGAATGACGCTGGCCTTCAGGAGTGACGCTGGCCTCCAGGGATTACGCTGGCCTCCAGGAGTGACGCTGGCCTCCAGGAGTGACGCTGGCCTCCAGGAGTGACGCTGGCCTCCAGGGATTACGCTGGCCTCCAGGAGTGACGCTGGCCTCCAGGAGTGACGCTGGCCTTCAGGAGTGACGCTGGCCTCCAGGAATGACGCTGGCCTTCAGGAGTGACGCTGGCCTCCAGGGATTACGCTGGCCTCCAGGAGTGATGCTGGCCTCCAAGAGTGACGCTGGCCTCCAGGAGTGATGCTGATCTCCAGGAGTGATGCTGGCCTCCAAGAGTGACGCTGGCCTCCAGGAGAGACGCTGGCCTCCAGGAGTGACGCTGGTCTCCAGGAGTGACGCTGGCCTCCAGGAGTGACGCTGGTCTCCAGGGATTACGCTGGCCTCCAGGAGTGATGCTGGCCTCCAGGAGTGACGCTGGCCTCTAGGAGTGACGCTGGCCTCCAGGAGTGAAGCTAGCGTCCAGGAGTGACGCTGGCTTCCAGGAGTGACGCTGGTCTCCAGGAGTGACGCTGGCCTCCAGGAGTGAAGCTAGCCTCCAGGAGTGACGCTGGCTTCCAGGAGTGACGCTGGCTTCCAGGAGTGACGCTGGTCTCCAGGAGTGACGCTGGCCTTCCAGTGTCCTTGCCAAGCGTAGCCAAGCGTCCAGGACACGAGACATTATCCCCAGGAAGGAGTACATCTGGAATGACGATTTCTATCTAGACAACCAGAGAGGCGTCCTTCTGCCTCTTTGGGGAAGGTGATATCTTGTCGTCGGCGAACATTTCCGTAAAACGTCTTATTTATACTTCCCTCAAAGGCATAACCGTCCCTCTAGACCACCATACGTATCCCAGTCTCGTAGCCAAGCGTCCCAGCCCTTCAGGGACCATCCCACGGGCGGGATCGTCTCAAAATACATTGTTACGGTCGAGGAAAAACTTGTTACCTCACGAATAATGTGGCGCCTTTCCAGAGCTCGGGACGAAACTTTTTCTATTAAGAGGCACAAGGTTGGTCCTTCTGACCTAACCAGGAGATGTGTTACCCCTTCGGAAATGACAGGTCAAAATTATGTTTCCTACAGAAAATTGACCAGTTCCATAACAGGGGAAACCATATATATATATCTATATATATATATATATATATATATATATATATATATATATATATGTATATACATATATATATATATATATATATATATTATTTTTCATGTTTAAGGCACAAGTCACAGACAAAAGTCCATATTAGCGCTGGGTCTTAATTGAAATATAGAGAGTATGATTCAACGGAAAAAAGAAAAGACAAGGAAAGTATTTACGAATTTTGGAGAAAGTTGAAAACTTGTCTTTAGAATTGTGACAGACCATAGTTATTGGGAATGACATGAGAAGTTAGAGAATTCCAAAGCTTCGACGTGTAGGGAAAGATACAGTCATCAAAACGGCCCATCTTTGAGTTGCTGATGTCTACACAATAATCATGAGACGCAGCAGCTTGCCGAGTATTGCGTGGTCTAGCTAGTCGTGGGGGCACACAGGCAGCCAGCTCTCGGGAGCAAAAACCCAGGAAATACCTACAGAAGAGGGAAAGTGAACCAACGTTGTGGCGTAGGGCAAGGGGGTCAAGTTTGGAAGTTAGCCTGGGACAGTTTATAAGGTGGATCGCTTGTGAGTAAGAATGCAGAGCTGGAACCACCCCAGATGCGATAGCAGTACTCCATACAAGGACGAATCAATCCCTTGTATAAGCGGAGCAACTGTTCAGAAGAGAAGTTTCGACATCTAAACAGATACATCCATTTTCTTAGAGGCAGACTCAGCTATTCCCGTAATGTGAGGTTTCCAAGAAGGAGTGGATGTTACAGTAAGTCCGAGTATGAACACTGAGTCAGGAGGTGGGATTACAGAACCATCAAAGGAGAGACGAGAGTTGTGAGGGGTCGTCGAGAGAGAGATTGGTAGAAATTGTGTCTTGGAGGCATTAAACTTAACAAGATTTTGTGTACCCGACTGAGATATCCTGTCCAAGTCTGAGTTCTGGACAGAAGAATTATACGTTGATAAACGACAAATAATCATTATATAACCCACTTATTATAATCTTCCTTTATAGACATCGAGATATCATCACATTATAAATATAGTACTGTACTATCATCACTATAGGAGCTAATATAACATCATAGATTTCCCGTGATCAAAACTCGATAGTTTAAGAGCATTTGGAATGACCCATGACGGCATCCGAGCCTGTGTTCCTGTTCTGTTCAGCAACACACACTGTTCCGTTCAGCAACACACACTGTTCCGTTCAGCAACACACACGAGCAGTCACGTAAGGCTGGCTCGTCCACGCCCATAGCCTTAGCACCAATGAAGAAAAGTCTTTAAATCTAAATCAAGATTGAGAGATAAGCTTCAAAAAGTCCTCATCCTTTATCATCAAGTGTTTGATGTAATTATTAGATGTCATCAGGATCGTAAGAACCTATACTGACAGCAGAACAGAACAGGATGAAAGAACTTACTCTTTCTTCTTCCTCTCCTCCACTTCTTCTTTTAAGACGACGTCATTCACGATTGGAACAGCCTCCCGCCCTGGCGCAAGGATAAGTCAACTGCCTTTCGCACGTTAAAGTGAGGCACACCATCAATTCTAAGCCGTCTCGTAGATTTAGAACTAAATCTCCTACTTCAAGACGTAACGCGAGTTTGATTCTTAGCACGCATGCGTACATGCAGGTCACGTGAAGCTGTGGTAACCACGAGCGTCTCTGATACAGTCATTAACTCTGGTCGCTAAAGTCCGTCAATGTCGTAGTATTTCCGACCTATCTGTGCTACGTAACAGGTGAGATGTATAACACTTTCTTTACCTGGTGACGTAGCGAAGACGTGAGTGATTGTTACGCGTTACTTACTGATGTTACACCGACGCGTAATTTCCATGGCCATCACTCACCCGTGACATGAGATGTCGCTTCCTAATTAGCCATTCATTACCCACTTATACCCAGTGATGTATTGCTGTTAGCCCGCTGTTTATCTAAGCTTTGGGCTCATCAAGTGCCTAGGGTCATTAAGGTCGTGGACGTCAAGGTACGTACAGCCGAACGATCGTTAACGCCTTCCTCAGGTGTTAAAGGTAATTCTAAGACCACATACAGTGTCACTATAGCCCATGATGACATGTTAACTTCCGCTCAGGGGGAAATTTATTGAATGTAATCACCATTGTTAAACACACCTGACAACATTACTAGTAGTTTACGATGTTACATTAATACTTCAGGATTGTCTATTGCCACACAAGAAGGGTGAAAGTAATCGTTTCCAGGGTCTAAAACTACGTCATCAACACTGTAAAGAGGCACGACTTTCAAACGTCGCTATTGTGTTCATCCAATTCATTCACGCGACTGACTTTCGCAGTAAAGCTAAATTGGGTTAATGGTTCATTCGTCTCTCTCTCAGTAAAGTAGGATTACACACAAGAGATTAGGTTACACGAAGCATTAAGTAATAGATGATGAAGGCATCGCTTATACATTCTATTTAACTTATTAGGTTAAATTGTTATCGCACAGGGGCCATAATTATCATACATAACCAAAGGGATGATATCACCATATAAGAATGATGTGTACGTTTCCACAAGCATATTACTGAACAGTTCTCTCACTTTCTGAACTTCAGACCGAGAGATGAAGTCTTGGAAACTTCTTATCTCTCCTTATCCAACTGCTGACACATCCACCACGTATTCAAAATGATATACAACTGCAAAGACCAAAACACAGACAGACCTCCATCAAGATTAGGTTGGTCTGCATCCACAGTTGCTCCATAGATCAAGTGCATTTTGTGTGAAGAAATGTTATGATGATACACTGTCGTATTTAAGGTAACTTAAAGTTAGATTTAAGAAGGTATACTTGACTGAAGTGGACTTACACTGCAACACCCAAGGTAGCTGGAGTGTGTGATATACAACAGAATATAGGAAGCTGATTTTATATATATATATAACCGTTGTAAGGGAGAGTGATTAAGGAGGGTCACGTGGCGGGGGTTGACCTGGGTAGCTGGGTGTGTCTTGAACAGACAAAGCGGACAGTGGTTGGTCTGTACAGATTGGTGCTGGACGGCGGGACTCAAGTGTGATGTTGGGATTTAAATAACTTTGTTAAGTACTGGCACCACCTGATGATGAGGTGGATTGTCTCCACGAAACATGTCGTGCCACGTGTATAGAAAAATTACATGTTAAATATAATTGTATGAATCCCTCTGAAGTGCGATTTCACCTCCATAACTTTCATCACGCACAAATGTGATCATATATATATATATATATATATATATATATATATATATATATATATATATATATATATATATATATATATATATATTTTTTTTTTTTTTTTTTATACTTTGTCGCTGTCTCCCGCGTTTGCGAGGTAGCGCAAGGAAACAGACGAAAGAAATGGCCCAACCCCCCCCCCTCCCCATACACATGTACATACACACGTCCACACACGCAAATATACATACCTACACAGCTTTCCATGGTTTACCCCAGACGCTTCACATGCCTTGATTCACTCCACTGACAGCACGTCAACCCCTGTATACCACATCGCTCCAATTCACTCTATTCCTTGCCCTCCTTACACCCTCCTGCATGTTCAGGCCCCGATCACACAAAATCTTTTTCACTCCATCTTTCCACCTCCAATTTGGTCTCCCTCTTCTCCTCGTTCCCTCAACCTCCGACACATATATCCTCTTGGTCAATCTTTCCTCACTCATTCTCTCCATGTGCCCAAACCATTTCAAAACACCCTCTTCTGCTCTCTCAACCACGCTCTTTTTATTTCCACACATCTCTCTTACCCTTACGTTACTTACTC